>NC_141619.1:35458476-35758476 GCF_047967505.1 Dipteris shenzhenensis
TTATATGTATATGTATATATATACATATATATATACATACATATATACATACATATATATATATATATATATATATTACAGGGGCTTGGCAGCTGCGGCCGCCAAAGCATGTATTTGTGAGCCCCCTCCCCTCTCCTCCCCCTTCCCTCCCCTTTCCCCTTCCCTTCTCTTCCAATTTTGTTTCTTTAGACGCTCGACGATGGCGGCCAGAGCATGCATTAGGGAGGCCCCCTCCCCACTCTTTCCCTTCCTCACCCTCCCCCCCCCCTCCCCTCCTTCTCCCCTCCTCCCCCCCCCCCCCCCGCTCTCTTCCCCTTCCCTCCCCTCTCCTTACCCCTTCCTCACCCCTCTCCCTTTCCCTCCCCTCCCCTCCCCATTCCCCTTCCTCCCTCCCCCTCCTCTCCTCTTCCCCCTTCCTTACCCTACCCTTCACTTCCCTTCCCCCTTCCCCTTCACCTCCCCCTCCCCTTCCCCCTTCCTTCCCCCCCCCCCTTCCTTCCCCCTCTCCTTCCCTTTCCCCTTCCTTTTCCTCTCTTTCTTACCTCCCTCCCTTTCTCTCTTTCCCCCTCCCTCCCCTCCATCAATAGTCGTAGCAACATCAATCCCACACCGACACGGATCAACTAAAGCCATATGGGCATCTCATGCCATGTGGACAAGTACAGTGCACTAGTCCCACCATATATATCAATGACATTTCATGGACGAACCAAGGACATGTACATTCCATGCATAGAGCATGCATTAGGGACGCCCCCTCCCCCCCCCCCCCTTCTTCTCCCCTCCCCTCCCCCCCCCCTCCCTCTTCCGCTCCCCTCCCCTCCCCATCCCCGGTCCTCACCCCTCTCCCTTTCCCTCCCCTCCCCCTCCCCATTCCCCTTCCCTCCCCTCCCCTTCCTCCCTCCCCCTCCTCTTCCCTTCCCCCTTCCTTACCCTACCCTTCGCTTCCCTCCCCTCCCCTTCCCCTTCCTCCTCCCCCCCCTCCTTCCCCCTCTCCTTCCCTTTCCCCTTCCTTTTCCTCTCTTTCTTACCTCCCTCCCTTTCACTCTTCCCCCTCCCTCCCCTCCATCAACAATTGTCGCAGCATCAATCCCACACCAACACGGATCAAGTAGCCCTACATGCATGCCCATGCCACGTGGATAAGTACAGTGCCCTAGTCCCACCATATGTATCAATGGCCTTCCATGGACGAACCAAAGGACATGTACACTCCATGCATGCATGTGTAGCATCATGTGTGACTCCATATCTACGAAATTTTAGAGTTTTTAAACTCTCAAAATGTGTTTGTTAATACGGTTATGATATCTTGAAGATTTTAGAGGACTCTTATGGTAAATTAATGTCATGCATGGGCCATGTGCACATAGATTAAAGGCTAAGGTATGGTATAGGAAAGAGTTAAAGTAGCCACCCTAGGATGTGACTACATAATGTGGAGATGTGGATCAAGGATATCCACTAGGAGAGATGTGGATCAAAGGATTCCACAAGTGTTGACTATTTCTAGGGGCACTCTCTATATAAGAGGCCTATCATGTATTGTTGAACAAGAAGAAATGCACATTCACTCAATATTTTGTTTGTCCAAGCTAATCTATCTTGTCCAACCTAATTGACTTGAGGTACATGTCATGAGTACTCTCTTCATCATGTTTCCACACAGCTTCCATCCACCTTAGAGCACTCCATAGATATTGAGGTTCACATGTTTTCTCATGGTATCAGAGCATAGGTCTAACTCTCTTAGATTAGTTTGACATAGTTGGGTATTCTCGTTTTGATTCATTTTGGTTTAAAAAATTTCCATCC
The DNA here is from genome assembly GCF_047967505.1 of Dipteris shenzhenensis. Taxonomy (NCBI): domain Eukaryota; kingdom Viridiplantae; phylum Streptophyta; class Polypodiopsida; order Gleicheniales; family Dipteridaceae; genus Dipteris; species Dipteris shenzhenensis. The sequence continues at coordinate 35,460,292 of NC_141619.1, forward strand.
ATTGTTCTTTCTTTGTGTGTGAGAAAGAGGTAGGGAGAGAAAGAACGGTTGAGTGTTTGAGAGAACTTAGCATTCTGCAAGGTTTTCTGGAGAGGGTAAGCTTCAGTTTTCTTGAGAGTTCTATTTTGGTTTAGGAAAGAGTCTTCAAGCTTTTGCTTGGGGTCCCTATGGCCGTTGTCTACTCTCCTTTCAGAAGGGGACATAAGCCGGTCCTAGGAACTACCACAACTGAGCTGCCATTGCCATAGCAACCGAATCTACAACAGCAAGCAAGAAAAAGGCAACTACTCTATGCAACAAACTATAGCAAGCAGCCGAATCTCCAAAGGCAAGCAACACAGCCTACGCACAAGACAACAGTCACCTCTCATCCTCCTACTCTACAACAATTATCTATGCAAAACGTCAAAGTAGCCAGTGACTACCTAAGCTTGTACATCAATTCAACCTCCATAACAGAGAGCTCCTCTGCCATAGCACGATGCATATTTAGCTCACCAAACAAATGCTAGCCCTTCTGCTATGATCCTCACGACACACTAAGTGCTCTATCTCCTTGCACTCCGAACTCCAGCCAATAGCTATAGCTCCACGACGACCGACAACCTACAATGCTAACGCCAAACCTCGTAGCAATGCTCCAAAAAGCCAGACGGCTCCTTCAAACAATGGATCTCCAACAATGGCTCTCTCCAACCACAACGAAGTCCACAACACCATCAGCCATAACTCTGCAATGAACCACTCCTACAACAATGCTCTCCTAAACAACCAGCTTCCATGCAAGCTTCCTCCTCTGTTGGATGCTCTCCCCTTCAACAAGCATAGTTCTAGCTCCTTATCTGTGTCAACACACAGCACCAGACAAGCACCTCCACCAACGCCTCCCAAACTGTGCATATGGCTACTAAGACTCCAAACGAGATCCCATAACCTCAAACTCTACAAACAGTAGAGGCCACAAGTAACGGGCACCTCCAATAAGAGCTCAACAGCTCCATCGCCAGTGCCTCGCCTGTAAATCAGTGCGTCACCTTCTCCACCACCCCTCAACATCGCATCACCTCATAAATCCACAAAGTCTTTCTAAGGTTCTTAAAAAGACATGTGGCATATAAGTCTTTACCTTGGTTAGGTTCAGCCAACCTTGATCAACCAAGGTGTGGTTAGTGGTCAGTAGCTTGCCATGTGGCACATAGAACCAAGTTTGGTCAACTCAACCCATACTAAACCATTGTTAGATTTAAGTTCAAGATTGGTTAATTGCCACATAAGCATGCACAGTCACTAGTGCCACCCAAGCACACTAACCTCTTACTAAGCATAGTGTGAGTGCAGCATGTGAATCCATATGCCACATCATTAAAGGCCTCTTCTTCAAAGAACCTTCGACAAACCGTAACTTACAATCCAAGAAGAATTTGCACGCACTCTAAAAAGGAAAAGTGATCGTCTATTTGAGCTCTACGTGCCTGTCAAGCTAGAATCATTGTTAGCAATTAGACACTACCATTGAAGCAAAATGAAGCTCATGGTAAGACCTTTGTAACAAATGCTAAAGCAATGCATGAATGCACAAAGCATGCCAAAAGCACAAGTGTATGAGATGACCATAGCATAGAACATGGCATCCACACATAAAGCATTAAGAGAATAGGAAGAACAAAACATCAAGCATTAAGCTACATCAAGCAAAGAAGAGAACACCATCCACATCAAGCATTAAGAAGCAAAAACCTTGCCACCTTCAGCCCATATGTTTGTAAATCAAGCCTGACTACCTGAGAGTAGCTATGAAAGCACCCAGGGGAGGTATTGACATGTCAAAACCACACTTTTAAAACCACCTTAAGTAGTAAGGTATGCACTAAGGGGAGGTGATGGAATGTAAACTCACATCTGACCACCTTGCAGGTAGCCAATGGATCATGGCACCAAGGGGAGGTGTTGAGATATGGTGCCATGTGCACATAGATTAAAGGCTAAGTTATGGTATAGGAAAGAATTAAAGTAGCCACCCTAGGATGTGGACTACATAATGTGGAGATGTGGATCAAGGATATCCACAAGGAGAGATGTGGATCAGAGGATCCCACAAGTGTTGACTATTCTGATGGCACTCTCTATATAGGAAGCCTATCATGTATAGTTGAACAAGAAGAAATACACATTCACTCAAGATTTTGTTTAGGAGTCCAAGCTAATCTATCTTGGAACCTAATTGACTTGAGGTACATGTCATGAGCACTCTCTTCATCATGTTTCCACAAAGGTTCGCGCACCTTAGAGCGCTCCATAGCTCCATAGATCCTAAGGTTCACATGTTTTCTCACCATACATATATACATGCATGCATGCATGCATGCATACATACATATATACATATATACATGCATACATAAGTTTTTCATACATTTAAATTGCTTTTATTAATTAAACTATAAATTGTTATTAAGTGCAACATTATAGAGAGAGATTCTGAAATTTATAATGTGGAAATGACAGGGCCAAAAAGTAAACTTTTGATTCTTGAACAACATTTTCATAAAGTAAAGTTTCCATTTTGGAAGGAGTTTTAGGATTAGTCCAAATGTAGACATATGAGTCCAAAATTAATTAAATAAGTGTTGCATATAATAAATGCATGCATCTCTCTCTCTCTCTCTCTCTCTCTCTCTCTCTCTCTCTCTCTCTCTCTCTCTCTCTCTCTCTCTCTCTCTCTCTCTCTCTCTCTCTCTCTCTCTCTCTCTCTCATCCTTCTAATGTTTAGGATCAAAGATCACTTTAACATATGGGGTAGTTTTAATCATATTAGTATTTTCCCCCAATTATCTAATCATTCATGTGCTACCATTGCTATCTAAGTTTTGAAGTATGTTTTATATTTATAGTCATATAATTACAAGAAAGGGCCATCTTGAAAACATTGGGCAACCCTCACTTCAAGCATTTTCATTGGTGCATACAAGTAGCTAGGTAGACTTTCTTTTGAAGGTGTTCTTTCTAATATAATGGGCTAAGATGCATGTGCATTTGATTGGCGTAGCTGGGTGAACTTCTCTTCCTTTAATGCTATATATTGAACAATATACTATCAAAGGCCTTTTCAAACTCAAAGATTGTGTCACATTTGGAAATCATTCACTCATTGGACTTTGTGGGAGATTTTAAGGGCAATTACTTTTGGTATTCTCTGCATTGATGTCTACAAAGACGTTGGTGTTGGCTAGCCATTATCCTTATACATAAAGCCTTTAGCATAATATGTGATCTCTAGTTGATATTTCTCTAGGTTGGACATTTGGATTATGATAAGAATGATTTCCTTACGCTCTCATCCTTGATGTCATAATTGCACTTTTGGCACTATATATAAAATCATGGTACGATATTTGTGTTATAATTCATGAGACAATCAAGATGTTTGTGTTGAAATTTGAATTTTGAATTTTTTTTCCAAAATGAAAGACAAAATGTTGATGAGAATCAAGTCATCGAGCATATCTTTCAACAATAGCATCTAAAGGTTAACTATTTATTGTATTTTTGTTGCGCTTATGAAATGTTAAAAAGTGGTAGCGTTTGATATTATTGATTTGTTAAGCTTTTGTGATTTTTAAATAAAATTCTTGAGGATCTTTTAGATTTGTATGAAAGTAAAATATTAGCAATAAATATATTTCACCAACACTATGAAATCCTTAAAAATGAGCTAAGAATTTTTTTTTTAGTATATTATGATATTATATTAGTATTCCTTTAAAAGACCATCCATGGATGTGAGTACCTTTGTATAAAACATTGATAAATTAAGTGTATAAAAACACATTCATCCTTTCACATTAAACAATGCCTAAATACCTGTCTAAAGTATAGCTTAATTAAAATGCTTTGGAACAAGTTATAAAATAGGAGATATGAATATTTAGGTTAAATATACCTTTGTAAGACTAGAATAAGTCCAATCATACAAATTTAGAATTTTTTGTTGTTCTAAAGATCAAAAATCTACAAAGAAAATAAAAGAGAAAATGAAAGAGAAGAAAAAAGAGGTAAACAAAAACTTTTATGAAAAGCAAAAGGAAGACATACTTAGCAAGCAAAGCAACACTTATGTCGTTAAACATTGATTGAATTAGTGTTTAAGAAGCTTTCCATTCTCCCACAAGAAACGATGAGCTAAGCATAGTTAAATACTTGTTTTACAACATGAAAATTTTAGCATTCGACGATATGTAAGGTGATGTGTGTTTCACTGTTTTGTAATGAGGGTCCCACATGCTTGTTTTGTAATGAGGGTCCCACATGCTCGTCCGACAAGAGGTCGACTTATGAAAAACTTCATTACAATGCATAACTACATGAATTTATTTAAAGTGACAGAAAGATTGATCCGAAGGGAAGACTCTCATTAACAATTCAGAGACGATCATATATAGGACTAACGAAATTAATGACATGTGGGGCGGGAGGACGAAAAGGTGTTCACTTCACATTTCTTCTAATGGCCACCTCAATAACAACCAATAAGGACGCTATCATTCAAATGGCAGATTGCAATACGCTTCTATATATTGCATGATTCTACATTGAATAGTGAATTCCCTGATGCAATTTTTAATTTACTCTTATCTAGAAAGTAGTAGAAAGAGACATTGCGACACAAACCAACACAGCGATATGGCTAGTTTTTTATCGATCAGGTCGCACTAGTAGCCCTTATCGTAAACGGTATCTATTGAAATTTATTACAGTTTGAGCATTGAACAAGCGTCATCAAGCTGTAGCGCTTAAAGTTGTGTCTATATGCAACTTCGCATCCTGGCAGGAACAGGTCAGGAAGCTTCGGAATGTATACTAGATAATACATCTAAGTTTGTAAACTCAATCGTGTGCATGCTCGGCTCCATGGTGAGCGGCTCCAGACGTGGAGCCTTTCTTGGCGGGGCTCTTGCGCTTGTGGTGGGTCTTATGCTTGCGATGCCCATGGACTGCTTTCTTCTTCGCATGTCCTTTCTGCGAATTTCATACAATGGCTTAATTATACATCCTCTCCTCCTATTCCCGGTCACCCAATCAAACACGACTAAAAATGAAGCCACGCATTTAGCATGTCAGCAAAAAAAGTGTGGCGCCGCACACCCAATCACTAACAGAAAGACAGAGATCTATATCATTCCTCGATGCCACCCTCCCGTACTACCTCCATCGTAAAGATATACATAATAATCAGTCCTCAATGGGCTTCCCGTCCATGCTCCAGCACTTCCCACTTGGGACACGCACGCGCTCGTAAGAAAACACCTGCACGCGCGCAGGCACACAAGCTCCTGCAGAGTGCGCGCATGCACGGAGCTAATTCCAGTGTGTAAAACAGTTCTATTTGTGAAATTAACCTTTCTGATAAATTACCTTTTAAAAGAACCACACTGACGTTAAGAGGAACGTAAACACAAGGAGGCGTCCAAGAGGTCGGCGGTTCATACCTTAACTTTGGGGACATGAGAAGTCTTCTTCCGAGCACCACCGGCGGCTTTTTTACGTGGAGGCATTGCGAAGACAAGAGAGGGAGGGATTGAGACGAGCTAAGCGAGCTGGGGGGAACCTGAAGGGGCGGAGAAGGGGTGGCGATTGCGAAGGAGGGGAGGGAAGGACAAGAATAATGTAGCGTTTGTGGGTGGGTGGTAGTTTGTTAGGGAGAGGCGCGGCCTCCATGCAACCGTCTCTTCCCAACCGTTGTCATTTCCTCGTTCCCCAACCCTTGTCGTGCCTCTAATGGTTCGAGATATCTTAGGTTTCGAACCTTCCCTACTGCATACATGCTTCCCATACTACATACATACTTCCCCTACTAGAGGTTTCGAACCTTCCCTACTACATACATTCTTCCATGAAGAAGATCATGGCATTGTGTTTATTGATTTTTTCAAAAAAAGTGACAGGCATGTCTATTAGCATGTCTATAGACTTGCATCTAAAGGCGCGTCTATATAACAGAGAGACATGTGTATAGACGCATTATTAGACACTCTGTAGATATTTTTAAAAAAATAGAAAGACGCACTTATAAATGCTCTACAGATTTTTATTTTTATTTTAAGCCAGAATGCTGTGTGGTTGAACAAATGATGTGTGGTTGCAGGAATCCCATTTCTACAGTATGCAATGCAATTCTTACAACCAACAGCATTTTAATTTGCACGATTCCACGCATGTCTATAGCCGAGGATTACAATTTTAAATAAAATATTACAACTCCAAAACATTTACATCACAAAGCATTCATTAATGATAAAACATTGCACAAGGAAATTGAATGCCAAAAAATTAAGAGTAGTGTATATTAATTCATAGTCCAAAAAGTGCTTGTATATACATATGGCACGAAGCCAAGCCACTCGTGGCTTCAAGTACAAAAAATAAGAGTGTATATTGATTCATAGCCCAAAAAGTGCTTTTATACACATATAGCACGAAGCCAAGCCACCTGTAGCTTCAAGTATAAAAAAGAATAGCTAGCACTACTTCTATGACTAATCGGAGGCATCCTCGTTCTTGCTCCCATCATCATAGTCTTCTTCGTTGCCTTCTTCCTCCTCAGTATCCTTGTCTTCTTCATCCTCAATATCCCCAAGAGCTTGTAAATAAGGGACAACATGTATCAATGTATGAAAAATCAAATCTTTATTTACAACATTAACATTTTTAAAGTACTTTTAAATACCTGCAAGGGTGCTCTAGTAGCTCGGATATACTACTCCTTAATAACCAACCCTCGTCATAGAAGTGCCTCCAAGTATGTTGCCTGTGATGTCCATGATGGTAGGCTGTCTCGGTAGGAGTGGGTATCTACCCACCACGATATCAAGCTGCAAGATGACATGATTTGCAGAGGGGTTAGTACAAAGGAACAACCTCCTAATAAACCCCATAAACACAATATAATTTGAGATTCATACTTACAAATTGGGCCTCCCATGATGCAATACCCCCTTCTCCAAAATGCACGAGTCTATATCACTCCATCTGGATCTGTCATGCCTCCACGTTGTGTGCAGAGACTATTGGCTACTTTCAATACCTTCATCACTTTCTTCCACTTGCGCTTATGAGCCATGTGTGGCTGGCCCCTTGGTAGTTGTCCTCCCTCTCTCCTAGCAATCTTGGCTAGTGCCTGCCTCTTAAGCAAAGACCTCTTATTGGCAAGGATAGTGGTAATCTTTGTCTTTGCCCATTTGTCAGTGAACTCAACATGTTCTAGATTGGGATACCTCCTACGTATAGCCTTGATGGTATCCTCAGCCAATCTTTCTTTCTAGTCTTTGAATGGAATAAAGCAATCTCTGTAATTGTTATGAACTATAGAGCACATGGACATGGCCTCCTTCCCCGTGCATCCTGCAAGATGCCGCCCGCCTCAGTGATATCATAGTAGATGTACCATTACCCTCTAGCACGTCTGCATCTAAATCATCTCTACCCCCAGTGCTGCTCCCAAAGCACTATGCCATGCATCCAGAGCTCTCCCTGCTACTACACCTACTACTACCATGTCATGATGAGCTACTGCAATGGGCACTCGCTTCTAGAGAAGGAACTCTCGACTACACGGGAGTAGGCTGGCAGTTCTGCAATCTAGAAGGGACTCCTGACCACATGGGAGAAGGGACTCTTGACCATAAGGGAGAAGGCTGGCAGCTTTGCCACCTGCTGGGTTGTATCGACTCCATAGGAGTAATCTCAGGTGGTGTGGGTGCGGGGTGGTTTGCATTCAAATGTTCCCAAATGGTAGATGCCATATTCTTGAAGATATGCATGGGATCAAGCAGGTGATTGATCTTGAGGTGGGACCAATATGGTAGCCGATAAAAGATGGAGTATCTAAACAAAAGATGGTGTTAGCAAGCAATCTTTATTTCTATTCAATATAGCACACACAATAGTTATACGAACCGTTACTAGATCATGCCATGTGGAGGAGGAGGTCCCAAATTTACTTCTGATCTCCTATAGTGAGTGATTGTGGGGGGACTTCATTCCAAGGGTCAACATATCTAGGATGACGAGGTGGGAGAAATCGATGGTGATTCTCACAGATGGCCTTATTCAAGTCCTCCGGCCATGAAACAACTAGTAAAGGACCACACACATGACATGCATGGTAACCCAATGTAGTGAGACCTAAATGATAGATGTGATTGCGTAAGTAAGGTGGTTTCCCAATGCCACATCGATTGCCTACTCATAATTAAAAGTTCAACGCTTACCTGAACACTTGCCATAGCCTAGGAAGTCATGCATTACCCACATCAACACTGCCTTGCATGTGAAGTCTCATGATGAGGGAGGTCCATGCACCTTGATACCTCTCCAAAGTATCTCCAGCATCAAACAAAGGCTCCAGATAAACATCCACGTTTTTTACTTTATGTTTCATTATAATTAGAAGGGATAACATAACATGTCCTTTCTTAATCGCCATAGAGGGTGGAAGATTATAACTCACCAATATCACTAGCCATACACTGTAAGCGGTTCTTTTGAGACCAAATAGGTTCACACCATCCATACCCAATCCAAGTCTCAAGTTCCTAGGTTCTTCCTTGGAGCTTGGACATGTGTCTTCAATATGCTTCCATGCAGGAGTGTCATTGGGAGATCTCCACTTGCCATCGGTTGATCGATGGGAGGAATTCCATGACATGAGCTCTACAATGGATTTGCACTTGAACATATGTTGGAGGCGATGCATTATGGGAAAATGTCGTAGAAGCTTTCGAGGCACATCCAAAGTTTTAAGATTTGCTCTATATCTTGCCTCGCCCCACAAGTAGGATACTCTCGAGCCTCCTTATGTGCTCCATAAAATAGAATGCAATCATTGACACATGCATGGATGGGCTTGTAATCCAACCCTCCAAGACATGTCATATGATGCCTCACCATATCTCTTGAGGTCGGTAATTTATTCTCCCTTGGAAGCATTTTAGACAATAGCCTGCACGTGAAGACCATAAAAGAGAAAAAGTATTCCAGTAATTGATCCATTAGCATAATTCACCATGTTTGCAAAACTAAAAGCTTACTTGAGTAATGCATTCAAACTTGCATTGCTCCATCCATGAATGTTCTACAAGTTTGCTAAGTCAAGGGAGGCATGTAGAATAGAGAATGTGCACCCCTCAAATACTGGTGTTGATGCTACAGCAAAAAGATCATCTTGCTCTATGCTATCATCCCTACCTGTGGACTGATGGGCAAATAAATCTTGTACCATATCATCGAACACCTCCTCCTCCACTGCCTCATGAGGTAATGGTGGAGGGCTACTATCACCATCACTCCATGCATCCATAATGGTCCCTCCTAAAGATCCCACCTCATATTACCAATGCTTCGCCTCCTCATCTTGACGAGCATAGGGCAACATATGTGCGAGTGGCACTCCATCCTGTATCAAATTAGAAAAGGATTATATATCAAACACTTGAACATTCATAGTATCTCAATCAACCTGAATGCTTTAACACTTACCATGGATATGGTCCCATCCCATTCTCCATACTTTGAGATGTGACTGAGTGTAATTCTACGTGCACAATACATGTTCCCTCGACAACGATCACACATACATCTGATTTTTTGCTCCAACCACATTTCTCGATGGTGGATATGGAGGGATTCATTCACTGGAGGTGCTTGTTGAAGATGAAGACATCCTACAAAGAATAAAAACTCAAAATGAAAGTCCAAATGTTAGTGCTTGCAAATTTTGCCCCAAAACTATGTAATGCGTCTATACGTGTGTTTGTACTATGAAACATGTCTATAGGCATATCTAATATATAGTATAGATGCATTCTTAGACATGCTAACTGGCTTTTAAACCTACATTTCCTTCATTTTCTCACTCTTTTGCACTTGCATTCGTTTTAACTTTGTATAACCATCTCCAAGAGGAACTCATCTCCAAGCAGCTTACACTTCATCTCCAAGCATACACATTCATCTCCAAGTATACAAGAGAAGAGGTTGAAGAAGGAAGCCACAAGAGAAGAAGGAGAAGAAGCTTTTCATACCTCTATCCAAGGTAAGTCTCTTGTCAGTTGCTCTTCTCTCTCAATCTATGATGCTTCTTATACTTGTGGAAAGTTGTTTTCTTCAGATTTGTCCTCTGTCACATGAAAGAAAGAATGTTTTTGGGTACTTTTGTTCTATGTAGGGGTCGGTTGGTTTGTTGTTGTTAGATTTTGTCCAGATTCTTTGTCAGAGTGCATCTAACAATGCATCAAACTATTTTCTAAACTGTGCACCCACTCTTATAGACGTGCTGTTAGCCGCATGTATAGATGTGCTACAATAGTTCTCTCATTCTTCAATCCTTCTCCTTCCCATCTCTTTCTCCTCCTTCTCCTTCTCCTTCCCATCTCCCTTTTCCTTCTCCTTCCATTCTCCCTTCTCCTTCTCCTTCTCCTTCCCATTCCATTTTCCCTTCTCCTTTTTCCCATTTTCCTTCTTCTTCTCCTCCTTCTCTTTTTCTTTTTCCCATACTCGTTCCTTCTTCTTCTCCTTCTCTTTCTCTTCTCTTTCTCGATCCTTTCCTTCTCCTTTCCCTTGCATGCATGTTTAAGTTGAATTTTCAATGACTTAAGCATTCATGAAGAAATAAGCATGAGGGTGTGATAGGGAAAGAGGGAAATAAGGGATTTCTGTTTTCTCTTTTCTTCTCTACTCTTCTTACATTCTTATCTTCTTTCTTTCTTCTCTTTTCGTCTCTGCTATTCTTTCTCTTATTACTCTTATTCTATTCTCTTTCCTCTTTTATCTTTTATCTTTTCTCTTTTCTTCTCTGCTCTTCTTATGCTCTTATCTTCTTTCTTTCTTCTCTCCTCTTCTCTAATCTTCTTATCTTCAACCCTTCTTCTCTTCTCTTCCTCTCTGCAGCTCATCATGTGGCCAGGAAGCTCTTTAGGAGGCTCGTATGAGCCTTGAGATGCCTTTTTACAGTAGTTATATAACATTTTGGGGCACCTTGCCACTCCAAATGAGTTATATACATACATGACAAGCACTCAAAACACCCCTCATGAGTCAAGAGTACAGAAGAAAGATATGGTGGTAGTGAAGCGGGCTATCACTACAATTCGTACTCTCATTGGATGCATGAGGTGTTTGAAGGAGGCCTTTACAAAGAGCAAGTAAAGAGGTGTAGAGCAATTATATGGCTTGAAATCTCATGATTAGCACAAGATGCTCCAAGTAAGTATGACTTGGCATAATCTCTTTTTCCTTCCAAATTTGTGAGTGTAGAAGCAACTAATCAACCATCGCTCATGTGTTCAGTTCATACTACCTATTAGCATTTCTTATAGTGCATCAAAGGACGTGAAGGATTGTATTTACAAGATGGGCAAGCTTGTGAGATACTTCACACTATACAAAATGTGAAGCATATCAGTGTTTGATGCAAGGTTTTCATATTGCTAATATGGTGCACTTTTTTCTTTCTAGGTATGTGAGCTCAAAGGAAATAGATCCTACCACGCTTGAGGATGCTCAATTTATGTCAGTGGAGGTGGTTTGTTTAGTGGAGGAGACCTTTTCATGTTCTATTCTCATAAGCCAACTACATCTCATAGTGCATTTGGTGGATGAGATTGCTATATGCAGCACTCTACATGCACGATGGTTGTTCTTGCTCAAGCGCTTCATGAAGACATTAAAGGATTTTGTGAGGCAAAATGCAAGGCCCGATGGTAGCGTGGCTGAGGGTTGGTTGGTACAAGAGTCACTTGTATATCTTTTTGAGTTTCTTGTTGATGTGGATAGCTTTCTCCTATGGCTATGGAGAGATGAAGAAGACCTAAGGATGACTTCTATTGTGCCTCAAGGGAAAGGACAGAGCAAAGTAATGGACAGGGAGTTTTGTAATAATCTAAACCTCTATTGCATGCCTAACAGTGATGTGATGAAAAGATGGGTGACAAGATATGAGGATGCAAAGGCAAGAAGACAAGGAGAAAGGGCCCTCTTTCATACACACAATGGATCTTGTGTGCCATACCCTGAGCATCTAAGAGAACTTCCAAAGGATATTCATGTCAATTGGCTACTTGATGAAATGGAGAGACAAGAGAGAGATGAGGGGATGCATATTAAAATGAAATAATGGGAGTATGCTAGAGGATACATGCAAAAGGTTGGTATGTAGAATGTTATGCATAAGTTAGGAGCTTTCAACAATTAAGATTGCTTATTGAACTGATTTTGTCTTGGTGTAGTGTACTATGTTCAATGCTATATGGTGTGAGGGAAAGCATTTATGGACACAACGGATTGATGATAAGAGAAACACACAAGATTGTGATGTCATTGCTAGCTTTGAGGGAGCTAATGGAGCCATGGATGATTATTGTGACATAATCCAAGATATTATTAAGCTTGACTTTTGGCACTTCTTTGTGTATGTTTTGTTGAGATATCGAGCTCCACTCGTGATATGCCAGGGTGACCTTTGTGCATTTATGTCATCGACTTATTAGCTGCAAATGCAGTTAGTACACCGCCCATGACATCATGACTAGAAAATTACAGCAAGGCAATTATGCATCCTCTAGTAGACAGGGTGATGACAGAAATGAGCATCTGTTTATGGTGCAGCACATGACCAATTCTGTGACAAGTGCAAAAGAAAGCAATGATGTGTGGTATGTTGACTTAGGTGCGTTAAACCACATGACAGGTCATGCAGAATGGATGCAGGATGCAAGGAAAATGGAAAGACTAAGATTTGTGGAGACTAATGATGATACTGCACATCCTATTGTGCAGATTGGTAAAATTCCTTTGTCCACGGTCAGATTTAATCCTCATGGATGCTTTGTTGAGGATATGAAAAATAAAGGTCGCTTGATAGCAAAAGGGAAGAAGAAGGGCAAGATGTTTACATTGGATGTGGACATGCCTAAATTGAGTGCAGCAATGTTTGCACATAGGACTGGTGTAGTTGTAGATATTGATATTTGGCATAAACACATTGGTCATGTTAATGTATAGTGACTTAAATTAATGCAGACCTAAAATATTTTTGCAGGATTGCCTAAGTTCAAGGTTGCAGAAATGCATAAGGTATGTGAAGCCTGTCAATTTGGAAAACAGGAAAGGAAACCATTTCCTAGACATGTTCAAGAGAGTAAGAGGCCATTGGAATTAATCCACTCTAATGTGTGGACTACTAAATCTGCATCTATTGGAGGCTGTCATTATTTTGTCACTTTTATTGATGACTATAGCACAAAGTGTGGGTGTATTTTATGTAAAAGAAAAGTGAAGTGTTTAGGCATTTCAAAGCTTTTAAAGCTATGGTTGAAAAAGAAACAGATCTGCAAATAAAATACCTAAGGTCAGATGGAGGGGGAGAGTACCTCTCAAATGAGTTTGCAAGTTTTCTGTAGGAGCATGGCATAAAGTAGCAAGATTCATGCAGCCATACCCCACAGTAAAATGGACTTGCAAAAAGGAAAAACAGGCATATAGGAGAGGTATCTCGTGCCATGCTCAATGAAAAAGACGTACCATATTATTATTGGGCTGAAGCAATTGCTATAGCAGTCTACATAATGAACAGGACTCCCACTGCAGCAATACATGGCATGATTCCAGAGGAGAGGTATACTAGTAGGAAACCAAATATTTCTCATTTGAAAGTTTTTGGTTGCATTGCCTATGTTCATGTGCCTATTGGTTATTCTCTGTAGCAGAAAGGGTATAGATGCTATAACCCTTCTACTCGTAAGTTTACAGTGAGCAAAGATGTTTTTGATGAGATGAGCAACTGGTATAAACCAATAAATGCGATTGACGATGTAGATGCACAAAATGGTAATGCTGCACAGAATTCACAGAAGCAATCACAAAATATTAGTGGACCTATAGTGTCTTCTAGCAGTGGTTCACATACTTCACCATGGACAGGTAGATTGAGATCAGAGATTGAGATCAGGAGGATCTCCTCAAAGCAATGCAGATAGTGGTATGCAGGTATCACGAAAAGGAAAAGAGAAAGTAGATCAACCCATGGTTGATGTGAATGTAGGTCACTCTTATGTGGATGGTGAATCCAATGGCTCAGAATAGAGCCTTGATGATGAGTTTGGTATTCCTTCTGTTGTTACACCTCGAGTAAGGAAGACAAGGGATGTTTTGAGAGCACCTGGTAGTGAGCCTATTTTGCACAGGTCTACCAAAGCTAGGTATCCTATGGATAGGCTAAAATATGATGGATCTACAGCCATTCACTATGCCTATATGGTCAAAGTGATACATGAACCAGAACCCACTGCTTTTGAGCAAGCCATGGGAAAAGAAAAATGGGAGAAACCATGGATGAAGAGATGGATGCCTTGAAAGCAAATGCTACATGGAAACTCATGCCTTTGCCTAAAGACAAGAATGCAATTGGCTGCAAGTGGGTTTATAAGGTGAAGCACAATGCAGATGGTTCTGTGAACAGATACAAGGCAAGATTAGTTGCCAAGGGGTATGCACAGACATATGGCATTGATTATGAAGAAACATTCAGTCCAGTTGCAAGGATGGAAACCGTAAGAGCAGTCATTGCTATGGCTGCATCAAAGGGATGGCCTTTAAATCAGATGGATGTAAAGAATGATTTCTTGCATGGTGATTTGCAAGAAGAGGTCTATATGGAGTAGCCACCAGGTTATGTTCATGCTATTCATCTTGAGTTTGTTTACAGGTTAAAGAAAGCCTTGTATGGCTTGAAGCTCAAGCACCCAGAGCATGGTCTGACAAGATAGGATAGTATTTTGTCACTATTGGCTTTCAGATTTCCAAAGCAGATTTCTCACTTTATGTGAGAAAAACAAAGAAAGGCATTATACTGCTTGTCATTTATGTTGATGATTTGATCATCACAGGTGATAGTGATGAAGATATCCTTCATGTGAAAATACTATTGAAGCAGAAGTTTGAGATGAAGGATTTGGGAGAGCTGCATTACTTCTTGGGCATTGAGGTGATTAGATCCACAAGTGGGATATGGCTCTTACAGAGGCAATATGGATTGGACATGCTATCCAAATATGGGATGATAGGCTGTAAGCCTATTTTAGTTCCTTTGGAGCAGAATGTGAAGTTGAGTGCAGATGCAGGTGAGCTTGTGGAAGACCCTACTATGTACAGATGCATAGTAGGAAGTTTGATTTATATGACTATTGCCAAGCCATATTTAAGCTACGCTGTTGGGTTGGTAAGTCAGTTTATGCAGGCTCCAAGGAAACCACATTTGGATGCAGCTAGACGCATACTGAGGTGGTGCATTATCACTATGTGTGGGAGAATGTTCTAGTAGGTTTTATTGATCTAGTTTATGTCAGCACAGAGGATCAAATAGCTGACATATTCATGAAGGCATTGGGTGCAAAGAAGCTGCATAAGTTCAGAGACCTGCTTGGTGTGCAGGAATTGGGATTGAGGTCAAGGGGGAGTGTTGAGTTATCGAGCTCCACTCATGATATGCCAGGGTGACCGTTGTGCATTTATGTCACCAACTTATTAGCTGCAAATGCGGTTGGTACACTGCCCATGAATAATAGCCGGATGACAGCTATCTTTATGTACTATAGTTAGTGGCTCACTTAGTATGCCACCTTAGTTAGCTGAGTTTGGTTTGAGACCCACATATAGGGTTCACCTATTCTTTTGTACTAAGAGTTCTTTTGGCTTTCACAACTGAGAAGAGGAAAACTTTTTTCAGCCTCCACCTTTGTGTATATTCCCCCATTGTGTATGTGAGAAAGCTACAAGTGAGACTCCTTCCTTCTCTTCCACTCTCTTCACATGTTTTGGATGTAAAGGGATTTAAGGATATGGTGGAAAGAGGCCCTAATGCAACATTTAAATGCCATGCAAGCAGCTTTGTAACTATTTGAGAGTACTCTCAACAGAAGCAAGAACGGAAGAGGGAGAGAGAGAAACAGAGAATATACAATGCCAAAGTACACAAGGGGAAACTGAAGTATCTAGGTCAAGAACCCTACCAAGTACGAAAGATGAATCCCATCGGAGCTGTACTGCTAGAAACATTGGATGGAGTCCAATTCAACGCAACAATAAAAAGGAGCTGACTGAAGCGCTACTACTTCAACACGCAAGCCATCCCTGACAAAAATGAAGATTTGGGAAACCAAGTCTTCCTTAGTTAGGATTAGATTGTACCATGAGCACTCACTTACATATGTACGTCTTCACACATATAGGTAGCATCAATCGATTTGAGCCTAGGGCTCAGAAGTGATGCCTAAGTTCTAGCTGCCCTATGAAAATCCTAGCAACAAAAAAAGCATATAGTTAGTTGCTACCTAGCTACTAGGTCATGTGCACTCACACGCTTTCACTTAGACACATAAATGATTACATGAATAATTGTGCCACACACTTTCATTCCACACTCTAAAAGCATGTATAAAAATAAGATCTCACACACACACACAGAAAGGTCATACCTGCATGCCAACCAATCTAATGATCAATGGTACACCACATGCACATGGATGCAAGTTCTGAAAAGATGTCGCCACTAAAGAGGATGTTCAGAAAGAGCCCATCGCCTGAACCACAGCCATCTACATCCTCTCAACCATGGAAACCACAAGCATTTGTGGTCCAGAGCGATAGCTCCGAAGAGGATTCGGTGCATGACCAAGAAGAACAAATGCCACCCCAATCACCACCAGCCTACACAACCATTGATAGGGCCTAGTCACTCAAACTTGTTTGGCCACCCACATCGACTTATGCTCTTTCCCAGGAAGCAACATCCTACTTAGAGCAAAGGGGTCTAGGCAGTTTGTATGAGAGCCTAAAATCCTTGGAGAACAGTCCTATAATGACCACATTCATCAGGGACTTTCTCCATTCTTACCACTCTAGCAACGCAAAGGTTGGCAAGTACGGTACAATCACTGTACATCAGAGCCCACTAAACATTATCCTAGATAGCACAGTCATTCAAAGGGCTTTCTCACTGCCAACACATGGTGCCAAATACCCTACACGGCCTACTGATGCAAAGTTTCTCAAAGTGTAGTCTCTCCTCACCAAGGGCACACTGTTCCATAGGGACGGCATATTACTTTGCACAAACCTTAATCATCGTCTCAAGGAAGCAACGCGATTCCTATCCACAATCCTAGGGGTTAAGTGTGGCAAGAATCTATCCCTTTCACTCTGCACATTTGTTTTGCTGAGTAGGAAGCTAAAGCAAGACTGGGTCCAGCACTTAGTCATCTTCTTTACAAAGAAACTAGATTCCTCATCACGCCAAAAATGTAAAATTCCACACGTATTGGCTATAATCATCAAAAAAGAGCTACAAGAAAGAGAAATGACTCTGCCCCAATCACCAAAACCAATTGAGGAGTTGGACATACCCTTCTCACCAGCTTGGGAGCCATCACCAACTTCTCCTACTATCACATTGCAAAGTGCAAATGTCTTAGAAGAAATACCTATTCTAGACATCGGGATTGAGGAGTTGCCCCATGAGATGCTACAGCTCGGTGCACAACTGCAACCAACATCTCTCCAACAACAGCAGCAACCAGAGCCTGAGGAAATATCAGCACCAGAGCCTGAGGCTACATCATCACTAGAATTGCCCATCAATGCCATGCTAGTCGATGAGCCACAAGGGGAGCTAGTGCCAAATCAACAGTATGACTATTGTACACAAAGGACTGAAATACCATTGGAACAACCTCCCCCAAGTACTACAGAATCATCGGGATGGCTACATGGGCACCACTTGTATCAGCAGTATTGCCAGACCTCATCACCGTGTGTCATTCTCCAACATCAAGCTAGCCAAATGATCCAAATGTTAGAACTATTCATTAGCTTGGCCAAGGAAGAATATGCAAGAGAATTGGACAAACAGACTGTAAGAGAAATCGAAGACCAATTCCAGGCAATCACCATAGATGTCAAGGCACTTCGGGCGCAGATAGATGAGAAGGAGGTAGAAGAAGTGCGCATGAACCAAGCTCTCCAATCTCAAGAGAAGGTAGTGAGAAATGTGACCTCCAACCTCCACCAAAGTCAAACATAGCTGATAGCAGCAATACAAGCAACAAAAATCCTACAGACCTACTATAACTCCTTGACATCCACACATGCTTAGCAGATGGAGGTAGTGGCACAAGCTCGACTCACTCTAATTCACAAACAAGAAGAGCTCCAGGATTGCAAAGACAAGCTTGAAGACATGAGACAATCTTTGGCAATACGTGCCTTCAGCATTAACGAGCTTGTAAGGGAATGCAGAATCTTAAAGGACTAACTTGCTACCGCTCAAGAGGCCAGCACTTCACAAGCACAAGTCTTGGACCAATGGTCCAATACCACTGAAGGCATTCCTCAACAGGCAAAGGTCACCTTGCAAATGAGAAAGCTTAAGGAGGCATATACAACCATCTACCATCAATACAAAGAAAAAATGAATGAGATGCACTCCCAAAAGATAATCATCTCTAAGCTTGAACTCCAATTGCTAGTGCACAACAATGAGGCATTGGAAGACAACACCAATGAAGCCCCACTATAATGCACAATGGTGGTATACCAAGAGCTTATGGCTGCTCTACAAGTGGAAGATCACCTCAACACACGCATGCTTATCCAATGGAAGCAACTCCAACTCAAGATCGTATCTGCTCATCCAACTCAAGATCGTATCTGCTCATCCAACAATCAAATGGGAACACTCCATAGGGACCAAAACTCTGTGCATAATTTGCCAAGACTTGTCCGAGAAAAATATCTTCTGCATGTCTACACATGTCGGGTTTATAGCACTCAAGACGGATGCTTTCATTGCATATGTATGCCTCATGGGTAGTCCTCCCCTCAGGGTTATTGCAGGTTTGTTGCAATTGCTACAAAGGCCATCACTATTATTTGCAAGGCACGACATAACCGACATCCCACCCATGCAGCTGATGATCCCATCGCACTAACAAAAAGAAGTATCGCCACATATCTCTATTCGAACAAATGGTGGATACGGGCTACCTGGAAACTGAGCAAAAATTGTATGGTGCCAAGGCTTTACAACAGGATCGACTGGCACAACACAACTTCCACAGCCACTAGACTAAAGGCATGGCAATCTAGGTATGTGCTCGCAATAAGCCATAATCCGAGGATGGGTAATAAAATGGATCTGGGAGTATGTTGTCTCTGTGCCAACATGGACTTAGGTAGAACAGAATGTGTGTGTAGAGAGTAACGGAAAAGCTTCGCTTGTACTTGCATAAGCTAGAAATAATCCCTCTTAGAAATCCAACTTGCATGTTCTACATGCAAGTTCTACATGCAACTCCTACATGCAACTCCTACATGCGAGTTCTACATGCGAGTTCTACATGCAATTTCTACATGCGAGTTCTACATATGAGTTCTACATGCAACTCCTACATGTGAGTTCTACATGCAACTCCTACATGCAACTTCTACATGCGAGTTCTACATGCAAATCCTACATGCAACTTCTATATGCAAGTTCTACATGTAGAGAGAAAATGTCTTACAATTCCTACATGCAGAGAGAGAAGCTCTACAGCTTCTCTCCAACTTGTATAAATACCCCATAATGGAATGAAGCCCACACTCTTTGAGGCATTGTGTTGAGTTCTACTTTGGTATTCCAAGCAATTGTCTCAAGTGTTTATGCTTCCTTGCACTCCACGTCCAAAAGCATGTCCTAACCTTACAACTCCTCCCCTCTCCTCCAACCTTGCAACCCATCCTCTCCCTCTCCTCCTCTCCCTCTCCTCCTCCCTCCTCCTCCCTTCTCCTCCCTCTCCCTCTCCTCCTCCCTCCTCCTCCTCCCTTCTCCTCCTCCCTCTCCCTCCTCCTCGTCCCTTCTCCTCCTCCCTCCCCCTCCTCCCTCCTCCTCCTCCTCCTCCTCCCTCCTCCTCCTCCTTCTCCCTCCTCCTCCCTCTTCTCTCTTCTTTCCCCCATGCTCTTACACCGTCTTCCTCTCACACTCCTATGCTCCCCCTAAACCCTTAGTTCCCCAACCCTTAACCTCCATGATCTACAAGGGACATGAGTTCTCCACCATGTACTCTACCTTGAACCTTGGAACCTCTTTTAAACTTTGGAGCCTCTCTCTAAACCTTGGAACCTCCTTCTAAACCTTAGAACTCCTAAACTCTAGAACCTCCTTCTAACCCTTAAACTCCTCCTAGACCCTGCAACCCCCAATGAAGATGAAAGCCTTCGTTACCTCAACCATGATGATACATGTTCCTTTTACACATGCATGCACTATGTTTGCTAACCACACTTAAGCCTACATCTCTCACCGGAATACAACTCAAAGTCCTAAGCTACACATGTACTATAAACGACAACCCCAATATATCTATAGGTGACAAAAAGCCTCAGAACCCTACATATTGAGAATTCCCTACTCTTCCTACAGAAGCCATGGGAAAGAGCCAACAGCCATCATGGCACTTGTCAACTTTTGGGGTTGATTTCAAGCAGGGAGGCTTGAAAGCCATGGAATTAGAGGAGCAGGAGTTCTCTCTGTGTGGAAGGATATATAAAATGACCTCCTCTCCAACAAGATGCTTTTGTAGATGTGGCCCTATGTTTTCACATCCCCCCACAATCCATTTTCTATCAATTCACATTGCCTTTGCTGCCTCTCCTTGCATTTATTAGGCCGCACACTCCGAGATCACACCTCTTTGATATTGTCATTGTATGGGACTCCATGCCTCATTTTGGTACTCCTTCAACTCTCATCATTGTGCATGATTGGCCCTCTAATCATAATTTGGTGTATAATTGCTCTCTTTGGTTTGTCCTCTTCCATTCGTTCCTTAAGAATTTTGTCTTTGAGGCTTGTTTGAGCACAACTGACCTATGGCTAGGACCTCCTAATTTAAATTTTGTTGGTTTTCCCCATTTCTATTTTGGCTGCCAACAACAGTGCATTTAATGTTGTGATCGACAAAAATATTGAGTGTGAGAAGCTTCTCCTCCATGTCTTGAGGGCCTCTAGACATTGCTCATGTCTATAAAGATTTCACACCCTTTCCTTCTTAGGTTAATGTGAGGGTTTCCCCTCCCTATTTATAGAGAAGCTTGTCACTCTTCAAGCACAGTCATCCAAATAGCATGGGGTCTGCTAATTTTGATGTAGACATTCTTTAGCATGCCCATGGCATGACAAGTCTTTGAGAATGGAAATGGCTTTAATCTCTTTGGATTTGGCCTCTTTCATTTTTTTCTTTTTTGTTGATGCTCATGCCTCCATCAACCATCACGCCCTTCACCATATGATTTTGAGCCTTGACATCAATCGTCACAGGTATCGCATTGTCCTAGATTAATATTTTAGCCACTTTGATATTCAACGCTAGGTGTGTAGCTTTGGGTCATTGCTCCTTCACCAAACTGTAAGAGAATTTCATGCAATGGGGAGCAAGTTCCATCACTTGGTTGATTGAAATCATCACACTCGTACAACTTTTCCCAGGATGTATTTTTTTTACAAAGAAAAGGAACTTCTATTTTTACAGGATGTATTGATCTACACTTGCTTCACTAGCCTTTCCACCACTTCTTTGGTTGGGGTCCCATTGCTCCCAGTTGTTTGTTCATTTTGCTTCATTGATTGTCCTTTAGGTTGTCAATCCAACCTTTCTCCCACTTTAATGAGCAGTTCTTTCATCTTTAGCTGTGGTATTGTTGCTCTTTTGGCTTCATTGGCTTCGTCTGGAATGGCCCTTATGACTGGGTGACTACCACCAAGTCCACCTTGGTTATTACCATGGCCGCTTGGAGTGCCACTCTTCTTGCTTGCATGCTTTTTGGAGCATTTCAAGTTACTTTTTCCATAACCAACACTCACATTTTGTGCCTCTCCTTCCCATAGAAGAAACACACCTTGTTGGTGCTCTTTCATCTTTTGTTGGACCATCTTCTTGACTGACACTCATTTGGCATATGACCCTAAGTTTTGCATTTGTGGCACTAGGTCTCTCCCTTTTTTGGCTTTCCTCAAATTTCCCATCTCCTTTAAGAGCTTCTTGATCTGCTCCTTCTCGACCTTGGTGTCTTTTCTTGGCATCGATGCTTCTTCTTCTTTGGCATCCCTCTCTGCTTCTCAAACGGGTGCCTCTTTTTCTTCAAGGGCTCTAAGTTCCCCTTTTCTAATGCCATCACTCATTGGAGAAATTTGTCATAAATCCTCATTGTGTAAAGCATTTCCATTTTGTGCAACTCCATTACAAGATTGCATCCATTCTCAAGAAATTCTAAACCTGAGAGTGGGGATTCTCTCCCTTGTTCCCTTTGAGTTTTCAAACTTCATCTTTATCTTCAATCCTCGTGCTCTATCAGCTCCGCTGACTGGTGGGGAGAGTCTAACTCAGTTTCCTCTCTCTTTTTGTTTGCCTTAGTTGGATTGATCAAATCGATTGCCAATGTCCACCTACTTGGATTTATCTTGATTGGTTCAGTTGAATCTGTCGATTGCTCTATCTCAAATTGCTCTTCATGATTTAGTCTTCTTCGTTATGATGGGAATGAGTGTCCACTCCCTTATCCTTGCCAAAATTCACCCAAAGTCACTGGAAATGGGTTGACTCTTCGATCACTCATTTATGTCTTCCTTTGTTTGACATTGATGCTAGTAGACATGTCAGTCTTACTACCCTCGATCAAGGGGGGATCAAGAACTCCTCTTCAAGAAGGTCAATAGCTTTGGAAAACATGAAACACAAGGCGGGTTGTTCTATAATGTAACCTACTGCACACAAACCTAAAAAGGATTTTGGGCGACTTCCTCATACACTCAAGAGGAAGGAGAACGTTTCACCTTCTCTTTTTACTTTGTCATGAGTTTTGTCTCTCATGACAAAGCTTTGGAAGAGATTCTGGAAAATAAATATCTCCAAATGGTAAGGAGCTTTTTGAACCAAATGCTTCTACTAAGCAAGCAAATTTGTATTGGTTGAGGTGTATTTCCATAGACCCATAATCAAGGGAGGTTGCAACTAAGCATGCAGTAACACAAATATTCACAAAGCTATAGCCAACAATTGTGGGAATCAAATAGCAACTCAATGATCTAGATAGTGTTGGAGTAGCAACATAGAAGATGCATAGGTAGCATAGATCATGACAAGAAAGCTTTTAGATGGCAACAAAAACAAATATTTGTCTTTGGTGACTCTAGCATAGCAATTGGCCACTCTACAATTAGAGTTCACAAAAAACCAACAAGTTACATTCAATGAAACCATAAAATTTTCAAAGCTAGGTAAGAGATTTATTTTTGAAATTTCAAAAGCTCATAAAACTTTTCATTGTTCTAGTTACACTTTGGACTTAAAACCTAAAAATCTTCTTGAAAACCTCATGAGGTGGAAAGTTATAGGTTTCTCTATCTAGAAAGTAAAACTTGTTTGTGAGCACTCCTCTTGAACCCACGTATATATATATATATATATATATATATATATATGTACATAAATAAATAAATAAATATGGAGAGAGAGAAAGAGAGAGAGAGAAAGAGAGAGAGAGAGAGAGAGAGAATTTTTGCTAGTGACTGACTATCCCATAAATCTATAGTAGGGAACCCACATAATACTATGGTAGTCTCTGAGTCGATGGTAGTCTTGGTAGTCTAAGAGCCTTTGGTAGTTTAAGGGTGCAAGGGTGGTAGTCCAAGAGCCAAGGGTGGTAACGCGCATAGTGCTACAACATTATATTGCTGGAATGATTGTTTGATCAAATAATATCACTGAAGAAGTTTTTAAGATGGTAGAAATTTTGCAAGAGAGGGAGAGGGGCAAAGAGCCATAAGATGTTTAACATGCATAGTCTCATATATAGGTTCACTTCATTGATGCGTGTGTAAGATGCATGTATGTGTGTGCATCTATGTGAACACGTGAAATGTGCGTGTTTATATACATGCATACGTGGATGAGTGTACACCCCTTGCCTATGTGTGTTTTCTATATGCATGTGCATGTGCATGTGTATTGTGTGTGTGTATGTGTGTGCGCACGTGCGTGTATGTGCACATGTGTGTGTGCATGTGCGCGTGTATTTGTGTGTGTGTGTGTGTGTGTGCACGCGTGTGCAAGTGTGCATGTGGGCGCACATGCATGTGTGTGTGTGCATGCGTGTGTGTGTGTGTGTGTGTGTGTGTGTGTGTGCGCACTTCAAAGGAAAGCATGCTCTTATGTTAGGTCCAATTCTCTCTTCAATCCAATGATCGCAGAAAACTTGCTAAATGGGAAACTCGATCTAGACAATGGGGATTTTTGGATAAAGGCTGCTCTTCCAAGCAATTTTTTAAGAGTTTACACTACAAAAGACAAGCTGCCAATATCTATCGAATCCGGATGCCTGATGGTTCTTGGTCAACATCTCGTTTAGAGCTTGCTGATTTATGTGTGCAGCACTTCTCCACTCATTTTGGGCATTTGGATACTCTTTCTCCTCGGGCCGTGTCTGCACTTCAGCTTCTTTTGCAGCATATTCATCCAATTTCTATCTAATGCTCAAGCTTTGGAACTTGAACATCCCTTCACTGAAAGGGAATTGTCTAATACACTGAGATCCTGTGGCAGATGGAAATCTCTAGGATGGGATGGTCTCACTGTTGAATTTTTTCTTGCATTCTAGGATCTTTTTAAATTCACCTTGCTACAAATGGTAAATACAGCATGGCAAAATCAGCAGATGCCTGTGTCATGGAAAAAGGGTCTTCTCAAGGTGATTCCAAAAAAGCAGCTATGTGATTCACTTGGTGATTGGAGGCCAATCATGCTCATGCCAGTCATTTACAAGATCATTGCCAAAATGGTGGTTGATCAGATGAAAGGTTATTTGCATGATGGGTTGCATCCCTCCCAATATGGCTTTGTTCCACGTCGCCATATCACAGATAACATTGCCAATGCTTATATTGGGATTGAATATGCCAAATACACGCAACAGGATGTTCTACTCTTGCAGGTAGATATTGCAAAAGCCTTTGACACAGTTCAATGGGATTTCATCTCACAAACTATGCGAGCTTTGGGGTTTGGACCAAAAATGCAACAGGTTATTTACTGGCTTTACAGAGATAGCAATGCGGCTTGCATTCTTTCTAGGGATATCTCTGATGAGTGGACTCTTCGTTGTTCGGTCCGCCAGGGATGCCCTCTCAATGCTTTACTATATGCCATTGCTACTCATCCTATGCTGCAATATATTGATCATCTTGTGGCTATAGGATCACTTCATGGCTTGGAATTGTGGATGTTAATTGCAGCATGGTTGCTCAAGCTTATGCTGATGATTCTTTCTTTACCCCGAAGAATATGCCCCATGATCTTGGTGCTTTGATGCAAGCCCTCTCTGTTTATAGTTTGGCAGCTGGTCTTCATGTTAATTTTCAGAAGTCTAAGCTGCTCCCTTTGCATTCCAAAGACTAGCATAGTCTATTATGGCCCGGGGATATCATTCCACCCACTCAGTTTGTTCATCATCTTGGTTACCCTTTGGGGTGGGAACTCACTCGCCGACAACAAACTGATTGGGTTTTGGCTAAGCTTTGAAAAAAGCTTGAGTATTGGAAACTGGCAACCTGGCCTTTGCACGTTCGTCTTCGAATAGTGCAATCGATCCTTATGGCATATATTCAATTTTACTTGCCATTGATCATGTTCACTAAGGCAGATCTTACATCTTTCATGTCTGTCTTTATGGAAATCTTCTGGCGATCCAAACATGGTAGAAAGTCTCAGGCTGCTTTCGATGCATCACATTTGTTCTCCCAAGATTTATGGTGGATTGAACATCACAGATATTCATGTGCATATTCTTGCCCACAGGGGGAAAATGTTGCTGCAATTTCTGCAAGGTGATCAGCCTTGGGCTCTTATGATTAGGACTCTAGTCACTCATATCAATATTTCTGCGTTTGGTCATTGGCAACTCGATCACTGGGATTTCTTTTTTGGCTGCACTAATGGCACTTTGCCTGGATGCCCTTTTGTCTCCCGCTTGCTTCTTGACTAGAAGCATGTTCTTTCTCATCTGGAATGGAATGGAATGGACGGCAATCTTTGCTTGGGAATTCTTTGAGAGTTGAAAGCATTCACTGGTCGAAAGTCTTTCAGCCTCCCTTGGATTTACAGGAACCTCGACGTTCCTACTTTGTCTCCTTTAAAGGCATCAACTCGGTTGTTGATGTTATAGATGATGCTGGTACTATGCTCCCCTTTTCTCTAGCAGCCACTACATATGGATTGGGATCTCATTATCATCCTTTGTGGCGACAAATTACTTCTATGCTTTTGCCTTTTGTTCCGATTCCTCCTTTGGAACTCCAGGACCCTGGCTGGAAGATTGGACTTTGACTTCTCCAAGGTCCTCTTCTCGTCCTTTGAGGCTATCTCAAATTACTGTACCTGCATTGTATAAAATCCTTTTGCCTCAACCTTGGGTTTCAGAGAGAGGTGATTCTATTTGGCGAATGCATCCCCCAACCAAGTGGTGTAGGAAAAGATTATAGCAACTTTGGGCCTATAAAGTACCGCTTTGGCAACAGGTTTTCTTTTGGGAGTGTTTCCATCTGGACAGCTATTAGCTCGGAGAATGTGCCTCACTTATTTTGGCATTGTCCGTGCTCTCATGAGTTTTTTGATCTGCTTCGACAGCGCCTGCGAGCGAGATTCCCATCTGTTCTGTCTGGGAAGTTCTTCTGGCTATTTGGGTTTCCCCATCCAAACCGAAGTTTCATCTTTTCTTCGTTTGGGTTCGCTACCGGGCACTATGGACTTTATGGACATATAGGAATTGTAAAGTCTTTGGTGATCCTACTTTCTCTCTGTTTGGCTTTTCTAGGCATTCTCAGCAATAATCTTTTTTTGATTGCTTGCAGACCCGCTACATAGATCATGAGGTCTTTTTGGCATATACTGAAATTTTCAGTTGATGTAATTGTAGCACCTTATTTTGAGGTTGCTACTCATATAATATAATCAATCAAAGATTTCACCAAAAAAAAGTGTGTGCATGGGCATCCATATGTGTATGTGCATGTGCATGTGTGTGTATACATGTGTAGTTTTATAATAAAAATTCAAAAATTTTGATGCTTTATTTTTTTGGAAAATTTTTTATGCTTTAATTTTTTGGAAAAATATTTGAACGGTGGATTAGACCATAGGGTGGATTAGGCGATCTATTGCTTGAGCAATATTCTCATGTCAATGTATGTATCCTCCATCCATTAGAGCACAGCCATATGCAGCCCTCTAAACCACTGTTAACGGATTTGAACAGCGGTAAACCTCCAAACCAATCGAAACAGCTGTGACAGGGATCTGACCACATGCAAAAGAGCAGTGATCAAACAATGATGGAGAAAGGGGAGCTTGGTCGAGCACACGGGTCTCGGTTTGGCAGAGAACAAGGCAGCGATGAGGAACAGATGACACCTGCCCATAAAGCTTCAAAATGGACGGTACGTTACCTTGATTTCCATCCACAAAGCCTCAACGGATATATGGAGGTCCAACGGTGGGGGGAGCATCCATACTGTTGTACGTCAGCAGGGTGGAGTTCAAGGCACAGTACTGTTTCAAGCATGCACTTTTGACACCTCCAAAACCTCCGTTTTGATATGTGTTTGGTAGGGCTTGATCTGTTCTAATCTTTTGCATGTGGCCAGATTTTGAACTGCTAAACCGCTATTATTCATCTCTATCGCCTTGCATGTGGCCTTGCCATTCTTAAGATTGAACGCTCGAGCTTGAGTTGGCATCCGAGGAATGCCCTCTAAGCTCGTCAACGGTTGGGGTCGTGGAGCATCAATCTACACCGTCCGATCCCAGTTCATTAACAATGGTAATGAGTGCATATCCTGACAACGAGTTGAATTCGACGAATGGAGGAAATCCACCCGCTAGTAACGGTCAATAGTCATGAATCACCGGCATTAGATCGCCTTTCGATCAATGCTTCACGAGAAGCGCCCGATTCGAGCCGTGAGGGCAACGAATGGTGCACACACTGGCTACAATGACACATGGCGCCTCACGACGATGACTACATAGATTGGGGCCGTCCATTGATGCATGACAAGTGTGTACCGCCGCCTCCCCGTCACCGTGTTGCCGGCAGGGAATCCGGCCTGGTCGCCGATCTGGTCAGAAACCAGGGGCAACCGGCTCCCAGCCACAGGCCGGTCCCGGCCCCGGGGTTCCTCCGGAGGCCTCCTCCTCCAAGGTGCCACTTGTCAAAAAAACAGCTCTACCAACGCCAAAGGCATCAGCGTCAGACGCGTTACTCTCAGAATTCTTGAACAAAAAAATTTGTGAACGACTGAGTGTCTCGTCTGAATTCGCGTCAAGAAACGATTCGCTCGATTCCACTTCCTACACATCTCGCATGAAATTTGAGCTTGCGATTGGAGTTTTCTCTGCATTTTTTCTCAGAGAGCGATTGATTTCCTCTTCGCGCTAAGAATTTCGAGAGGTTTCTCATCTTGCGGTATTCCTGACCTGCATTTCGTCACAGAAGCGAGCGAGTAAAGCTCAGCTTTGACGTAGATCGCTCCTTGTTCACCTTAAAGAAACGCCAGAACAATTCTTTGTGTAAAACAAAAGAAACGCTAGCAGAAGCTCGAGAAATCGGCGTCTGCAATGGAAGAATTCTTTGTATAAAACCAAAGAAACGTGCCGGCGCAGGAGAGGTAGATTCTTCCCAAACAAGGCTATGGCGAGACAAATTACCTTCCAAAGGCTTCTCTCTGTCCATTCCTCCCTTTGCGCTTCCCCTTCCCTGCAGCGCAAGCTTTGCTTCTGCACCGTTCATCCCGAAACTAACACTCGAACTGGCGTTGTAAAAAAGTTTACGTCTTTCGGGAATGTCTCAGAGCGCTTCCAATCCAAGGCCTTTGCCGCTCTTGTATCAATTCTTGCAGGAGCTCTCTCTTTGGCTGGGTTTGGATTCATCCAGAACAGTGCCGAGCAGCATGCTCGCTGTGACTCCTCAATCCAAGTAGATAATCGAGTAAAAGAACCTTCAGGTGCCAGCAAATATTTGTTGACAGGTTTGTCCCAAGCCCCTCTCTGTTCGTTTCTGTTCGTTTCTTAGTAGTGGACAGCCTACAAGCGTCCCAGTGAAAGATAATACCAGGCATTGAGCTTGACATCCAAAAATCCGAAGCCTGATAGTATTATCTGTAATTGACGAGGAAAAATATACCACTAATGTCCTTTGGAGCTCAATTATTTAATGTATACTTACGTACGTGGGAATTTGGAAATTGCTCATCTAGATGCGTATCGGAGGCGTGTATTTTTCAAATATGAGAGAAGACTGAGACTGTTGAGTCCGCCAGAAAAGGTACTCGAAACTTCTCTATATTTCAAATCGCAATCACGAGAAGCCCTTATATCCATCCTGTGCAATAATATATAACCATTTACAACCATATGGAATTGGTGTCCTGAGCCACTCTAACACGATTCGGGATTTTTCACTGTCATGATCAGGTGTTTGATTATTTTGCATCAATCAAAACCCCGGGAGGTCCATCATTCATGACAGCCAGTGACCTTATGCGTGCAGTGGTGCCTATTTTTCCACCATCGGAGTCATCTCTTGTTAGAGAGGGTTCATTGGCAGGGGAAAGACCACCCAGGGGACTGCGCTGTCCACCATCACGGTTTTTTATGCTCTTTGATACAAACGGAGATGGACTCATTTCATTCTCTGAGTAAGAGTCTCAACATGAATGTCAGTAGCTCAAAAATCACTCATTAATATTCATATCTTCAAAAATACGTTTGTACTTTGGCACAAATGGACCTTGATTGGAAAATTTTCCTTGCTGCCTCACATCTAAAGGACACTGCATTCCTAAGCTGGCAATTCTGGCTGGATGATGGTGAAAGGAACGGACCATGTTGTCCATGAGCAGTTTGTACCTGCCAATGCCTGCCTCACATCTAAAGGAACGATTCTGGCCGGATGATGGTGAAAGGAATGGACCATGTTGTCTGTGAGCAGTTTGTACCTGCCAATGCTGATTCTTAAGCTCCCTATTCCCACCATGTTACCCTATTCCCACCACGCTAGTACTTGACACTGATGATCTCACATCTCACTGCTGATGCCCAGCTTCATGTTTTCATCTTGGTCGTATATGCTACATTACACGCCGATATTATGCTTCACATCTGATACAAACCATGCAATATTCTGAATGGATTGCCAACCTTCAGGGCCCTATTTGACATAGATCTTCCTGCCAGCAGTAAACCACATACTCAACAGGCTCTTCTTGTTCTTTCAAGGCTGGTTCCAGATCCACAAGAAACCGGTCAAGCATTTTACCGATGTCAAGCACGGTTTTCTTCACATGGACCTCTAGCTTGCTGATGACACTATTGTTTTCTGGATGCCAGTCCGCTAGACTCTCCAATCTTTCAGGACAACCTTGGATTTATTTTGTTCTATAGAAGGTGCACATATCAACTGGAATATATCCACTGAATCCGGAGACGTTGGGGGCCCTGGGAAGAGTTTTCTTTTCCTTTTACCAGCCCACCCACCCTGAAATCAGATCACCTGGAGATAGGGTCCAGTGGCTGGTAAAGCAGCACACGTCTTGCAGTGTCCGGTGTGCCCCCGTCGGACCGTGAATGGAGTGAATGCCAATCACGCCCAGTTGTACTGATAACCGCTTCGGTGTCTCCTCCAACAATCCAAAAATTGATATGAGTTTTGTCAGCTGCCTCCAAAAAGGTGCTTTCTTGTTGGCAGGAAGGTGCATAAATGGTAAGGATCCTTACTAGGGTATCCCCCATCCTCAGGTCCATCCACACTGCACATCCCGCTATATCATATACCTTTGGGTCAAGGGCCTGCTCCACTGAGATGCAACCCCCCCATGCCATTGTCAGGGGCTAAATTTTTTGGGCCCCTTCTTGGAAAAAGGTGCCTCTGTCTGCAGATGTTTGTGGCTGAGAACGTGTGCTCCAGGAGCATGAGAATATCCACTGATGGGGACGGAAGCTCCTCCCCGTCTCTCTCCTTCCCGCACTGCTGCCCCTGCACCTACACCCCCTACTGCCTCTCCCTTGCTGGGTGCCCCCACTCGGTGTCTCCTCCAACAATCCAAAAATCGATATGAGTCTTTGTCAGCTGCCTCCAAAAAGGTGCTTTCTTGTTGGCAGGCAGGTGCATAAATGGTGAGGATCCTTACTAGGGTATCCCCCATCCTCAGGTCCATCCACACTGCGCATCCCGCTATATCATACACCTTTGGGTCAAGGGCCTACTCCACCGAGATGCAACTCCCCCATGCCATTGTCAGGGGCTAAATTTTTTGGGCCCCTTCTTGGAAAAAGGCGCATCTGTCTGCAGATGTTTGTGGCTGAGAACATGTGCTCTAGGAGCATGAGAATATCCACTGACGGGGATGGAAGCTCCTTCCCGCACTGCTGCCCCTGCACCTACTGCCTCTCCCTTGCTTACTTGCCCCCACTGCGTGCCCCCCCCCCCTGCTGCCTGCCCCGTTTGCCTTGCTTCGTGCCCCCTCCGCACTCTCTCTTCCCCCACTACTTGTCTCTTTCACCCTTATTCTCCCCCCTCTCCCTCTCCCTCTCTCTCTCTCTCTCTCTCTCTCTCTCCCCCCCTCTCCCTCTCTCCCCCCCCCCCCTCTCTGTCTCTGTCTCTCTCTCTCCCCCTTGCTCTCCCTCTCTTGCTCTCTCTCGTTAGCTCGTCTGCTGCTCCGCCATGGCTGCCCGTTAGCTCGTTAACTCGTCTGCTGCTCTGCCATGGCTGCATGAAGACAGGTTAGCTTGTCTGCTGGAGCTGCCCCGCCATGACTGCGTGAAGCTGCGCATGCATTTGTGCTCTGCTGCTGGAGCTCAGCCCGTGCGTGTCTGCTGCTGGACCCGCCATAGCTACATGAAGCTGCGCACGCATGTTAGCATGTTATCCCATGCTCATATGCTAGAGCTTAGCCCATTTGGCTGCGTGAAGAGCTGCACACAGGTTAGCCCGTCTGCTGGAGCTGCCCCGCCATGGCTGCGTGAAGCTGCGCACACATCTGCTGTTCAGCCCGTGTGCCATAGCTCATGCTGGAGCCCCGCCATGGCTGCGTGAAGAGCACACCCTGGTGATCTGCTCAGCCCGTGCCCCATAGCTCATCCTTGGATAACAACAGAGCATTTCCCTGATTAATACTGTGGTTGAAAACAACAGAGCGTTACCCTGATCTTGGGGAAACCCGTCATCCGAAAGACAGCATCTGTAACATTTTGGATCAGAGCATCTGTGACATTAACCTGCATCTGTGCTTTTTCAGATCACGCATGTCATCTGACAAAAAGGCCAGCCGTCATCTGTGTGTTCCGTCATCTGTCAAGGGGCCGACTTCATCTGTTTTTTCAGATCCCGCAAGCCACCTATGTGTTAGGTGTGCAGTCATCTGTCATCTCCCACAGCAAGGGGACTCCTTTCAAGACAAACCTTCAGACTGAACAAGAAGAATGACTTGGTCACACCACCCCCGAAAGCATATGTCACAAAAAACAGTAAGAGAATTGATATGCTCATGGACATGTTCCAAGAGCTTCAAGCTGAGAATTTTCAACTGAAAAAAACAGTTACTCAACTCCAAAGCAAAGTGCATGTGCTAGAAAGTGCTATGGAAGCAGGATGCAAGCAAGAGGGTGCCCAGCAACTAGAACAGTTGCAAAATCTGACGCAAAACAAGGGAAAGACCAAGGAGAAAGCCAAAGTGGAAGAGCCCAAGCAATGGGTAGAGATTGCCTCCAAGTTCCCCCCTACGGAACCTGCAAGTGAGCCTAAGGCCCAACCTCAAACACGCAGTAACACCCCATCGAAGGAGGACATGCAGGAGCAAAAGGAAAGAGAAAAGTGTGCCCAAAATCTAGTGATTCGTGGACTCCCAGAAGTGGAAAAGGAAAGCCCCCTCACCTTGGCAAAGGAGGTGGCGGGTTTCTTTGCTCAACACTTCGTGATCCCAGATGTGGCAGTCTATGGAGCCCATCAGGTTGGGAGGATGCAAGATGACAACAAGAGAGCCATTGTATGCACTGTGATGGATGCTAGGAAGAGGGCTATCATTCTTGACAGTAGTAGGATTTATCTCAAAGGTTCCCCCTATAATGTCAGTGAAGATCGCACCCCGAAACAGCAAGAAGCCAGAAGGAAGCAATATGCAGAAAGACAAATGAGACAAGGCAAGATGTCCCATACTCAAGAAAGCAACCAGGATGCCAAATAGGGGTACGAGACCCATGGGACATACCGTTCATTACAAGTGATGTTTTGGAATTGTAGAGGTTTCCCTTGGAATAAGGGAGTCAGTATTAATGCATTCATACAGGGAGTAGATATAGTTTTCTTGGGGGAAACTTGAGAAAAGCGAGCTTTGCAGAATCCCAGAAATACCAGGATAGGTGGTACATACAGTCTACCAAAAACAAATTGGAAAGAGAGGCCAAGGAGGAGTGGCATGCATGATTCAGGAACACTTAGCAGACAAAATGAGCATGTACAGAGCTGATAAGCACAAGAGGTTTATATGGCTGAAACTGGAATTTGGTGACTACCCTCTCTTCTTGGCAGGATGTTATATATCTCACCATGAGTCCCCTTTCTATGCTCGGAATGGAATAGATTCAAGTGATGCATTTGAATCACTATGCCTAGACATTGCAGAACTGAAAGACATTGGCAAGGTAATAGTCATGGGAGACCTCAATGCTAGAATTGGACAGGCGCAATTCCAACCTATTATGCACGATGAATTGGTGAAGCTGCAATTGAAATAGATGCCTTGTGGCACAGGACATCAAAAGATGATACTGTAAATGCGCAAGGAAGAGCACTCAAGTGTATGATGAATGGGCTGCATATGCCAATTTTGAATGGGATGCAACGCTTTCCAAGGACCAACAAGATGACATGCTTCTCTGCCAGTGGGGGACATAGTGTCCTTGATTATGTCCTGGCCCATATCAATGCTCTACATGATATAGAAACTTTCAGGATAGGAGAGAAGTACCCTAAGTCAGACCATCTCCCACTATGGTTGACTCTTGGTATTCCAACTGAAAGAGAAGTGCAGAAATTTGCAGCCACTTCAAGAGGCTTCCGTATAGATCAAGACAAGTAGAAAGACTCTGCCATCACTCTAGATGCAAAACTGAATGCAATGGCAATCACACCCACATGGGAAGCCCTCAGAAAAGCTGTCCTTGACACTGCAACACAGGTTTTTGGAGAAATTTCCCAGGACAGAAAGAAGAGACATAAAGGGCTGCCCCACAAGAAATGGTATGATGATGAATGCAAGCAACTACGCAGTGAGCGGAAACATTTTTCTGATATTAACCTCTACTGACAGAAGGAAAAGCAATACAATGCCCTCACGAGGAAGAAGAAAAGCAATTACATTTTAGAAAGGGAAAAATCTGACTTGCTTACATTCATCAAGAATCCCAAAAAGGGGTGGAAACAGGTTAAGGGCCAGAAGAAAAAGGTCATGGGCAATATCTCTGATGAGGAAATGCTGGAGTATGTCACCAAGCTCTATAATCATGCCGATGCCACAGAAATGGGAAATGAAACAATGTCATATGCTTCAGCCAGCCCTTTCACTTTTGAGGATGTTGAAGTAGGGTTGAAAAAGATGGCAAATGGCAAGGCCTCTGACCACATGCACATGTGTGCTGAACTCTTCAAATGGACAGAAGACAAGGCACGACAATGGCTATCCCCCATACTGACAAACACTTTACATCATGGCTTCCCTCCAGATTGGCAAGAGAATTGGGTTCAGCCTCTATTCAAAGGAGGAGACAAAAATTCAGTCACCAGTTACATGACTATAATGGTCAGTTCCACACTAGCTAAACTTTTTAGCACAGTGCTTGAGGCAAAAATCAGCAATTGGGCTGAAGAGGCCAAGAAGAGGGCCATTGGCCAAGCAGGCTTCCATAAAGAACATAGAACTACAGATCACCTGGTCACATTAAGAGTACTCATGGATGAGAGCAGGCTCAAAGGAGAAACTCTTCTGTGTTGCTTTGTAGATTTCAAGAAGGCATTTGATACAGTCCCGAGAGGTGGCCTATGGAAAAGAATGCAAGACCTCGGAGTCCCTCTGGCACTAAGGGTAGGCATCTCTCGCATATACGAGAAGGTATCATGCAGACTCAAGCAAGAACATGGACTGTCAACCACCTTCCAAAGTAATATGGGGGTGAAACAAGGTTGCCTTCTTTCACCCACACTGTTTGGAATGTGCATTGACAAGCTAGAAGAACTGATTAATGAATTTGCAGCAGAAGAAGGGATACAAGGGCCCAAGCTTGGGCTATGGACAATACTATTGCTCCTATATGCAGATGACGTGGTTCTTTTCCCTAATGACCCTGACTTCATGCATCAACTATTATAGGTACTACAGGTCTTTTGCACGGAAATTGGGTTGCAAGTTAACACTACCAAAACCAAAATGATGGCAGTATGCACCACCCGACCTGAACATCCCGCGGTTATCAGCTTTGATGGGCAGCCCATTGAATATGTTGATACCTTTAAATATTTGGGAATTGACATACCAGCCAATCACATATGGTGGCAATGTGCACAAAGAAGGCTGGATACAGGTTGGGGGAAGTACTATCAATTTGAAAACAACTGTAGGAACACTAACACCCGGAACTGGAAGATTCGGAATATGTTGTTTGATGCATATGCGGCAAGGCTTTTCATTCTCTCTCTTTCTCTCCCTCCTCCCTCTTCTATCTCTTAATCTCTCTCCCTCCCTACTCTCTTTCACTCTCTCTTCCTCCCCTCATCTCTCTCTTAATCGCTCTGTCTCCCTCCTTCTCTTTCTTTCTTTCTTTCTTTCTTTCCTCTCTTTCTCTCTCTCTCTCTCCTCCCTCTCTCCTAATCTCCCTCCCTCTCTCTCCTTCTCTACCTCCCCTCTCCTCTTCTCTCTCTCTCTCTCTCTCTCTCTCTCTCTCTCTCGCTTTCTCTCTTTTCAAATTTACAGTGTTATATGGAGTAGAAGTATGGGGGGGCAGCATCTCTCTCTCCACATGGAATGAGATTGAAAAAATGCAGAAAGCTTTCCTACGAAGACATCTAGGAGTCAAGGCAACTACCCCTTATTCAGTCCTCTTATTGGAAACGGGCAGGCAGCCAATTGAATTCCATGCACTGATCAGAGTGATGCAGTACCTAGTGGAAGTACAACAAATGCCAAAAGACAGATTGCCACATAGAGCATGGACTGCTAGTATGAAACCTCAGAAGAATCATAAAAGCAAGATCATCTGCACAAGATGGGGGATAGATATAAGGAAATGGTTCAGCAGATGGAAAGTGGAATCATACCTAACTATGCCCCCTGAAAAGGTCAAGATGCAAGAATTCCAATTGTCCCTACTATGCACTCTACAAACCCAATGGTTGACAGCAAAAAAGAGGACCAAGCTAGATTACTATCAAGATCAAATAAATCCTTTATGCTGGTCATCTTTCATGACACCAGATGCCCCTGCTCAGCCATACATCAGTACTCCCATACCTCTTCTCTATCGCATAAATATTGCCAGATTTCGGACACGGTCACATACCTTGGCAATAGAGATAGGAGCTTGACTAAATCTGCTGCGACATGTTAGAGTTTGCAGATTCTGTGATTCGCAGACAGTAGAGACAGAGGCACATATAGCCCTACACTACCCCTGATATGCACACATCAAAGACGACTATCAGCAGGATACTGGCAGACACCACTCAGATATCGTCAGTTCTCTCCACTACTTCTCTGGCAGCGTTGGGATCTTTTGTCACTCGTCTTTTTTTATACCGTCAAGAACTTGAAAATTCTTGACCCCTCCATAGCGGAGGAGATTTTTGTACTGAGGATTAGGTCCCATGGGTCATTTTTTGGCCCCCCAAGGACGATAATAAAATTCTACTTCTACTTCCCTCTCCCCTCTCTCTCTCACTCTCCCTCCCTCTCAGCCCCTGCCACTCCCTACTCCCTTTCTCTCTCTCATCCCCCCCCTTCATCCCATGTCTTTCTTCAATTTGTTATAGTGGGCCTTTCACCTCCAATTGTTGACGAATGGGTACCTATCTAGTCCTCGACCACTTCCTCCGGCCGCAAGAACTTGCGTACTCTTAAAGGCCAAGATGCTGGCAACTTTAAAAGGATATGGACTTGGAGAGCTCCACCACCCTCTTTGCAGGCATCAATGGCCCCCACCTTCTAGGTCCCAGGCTAGGGACTAGATGCTTGTTGCCTTACCTTTAGACCTCACCTTTCGCATTTCCGATATTTGAATATTGGGATGAGTTCTCTTTCAGGTGGCTTTTGATTCTCTTAAAGCTGCGAGCACAATTCTCAAGGCTAGCTCCTTGGCACTTGGTTCCAAGAAGATCTTAATTACATCTTTCACTTTGGGTTTTTTTCTTTTTTCAAAAAGATTACTTCATTAAGTATGAATGAAAACCACAAGAGCAAGCTCTAATGCAGGAGTACATCATGCCATGCATGAGAGAAAAAAACCCAGCTCAAAAAGAGCTAACAAAAATCCAAGGTGGAGGCTGAAAATGCGACCCTATTCCTGAAGGAGACTCAGAGAAGAAAGGAGATCCTCTCCAAACTCTAAAAAGTATCTCTCCTAGCTGTAGCTGCTCTGGAGGATCCGTGCATGCTTGCCTAGATGGCCATCAGTATGTGTATAGTATCAGTCCATATGCTGGCCATAGACTGGGAAGGGTGAACCTAGGAACCCTCCATCGCCTCCGTACATCTGGCCCTCCAAATATGCCAAGCTGCACTGCTAGCGAGAACCTCCCATGATGTGTCTACCGA
The DNA here is from genome assembly GCF_047967505.1 of Dipteris shenzhenensis. Classification (NCBI taxonomy): domain Eukaryota; kingdom Viridiplantae; phylum Streptophyta; class Polypodiopsida; order Gleicheniales; family Dipteridaceae; genus Dipteris; species Dipteris shenzhenensis. Next base: position 35,498,285 of record NC_141619.1, read on the forward strand.
GGCATGAGCAACTCTTAAAGAAGTGAAGGGAACATCCTTGGAGAGAACATGACTCCACAGAATGTCATCATATAATGAAGGCTAAGTCTGAGTCATGTCCCTCGAAAAACACCTGAGAGCCAGTAAGAGATAACCATGCCACTGATCCCCAAGTCATGAAGAAGGGTGCTCTATGAATATGCTAAATATCCTAGCAACACCCTTCCACAAATCGTCCTCACCTGTTTGCACTCCCAGAGGCAATGCTGAACTGACTCAACTGTTGCGTGGCATCGAGGACAAGTAGGGTCAGCCCCGAACCTAGATCTCCACAAGTTCACTGCAATCCCTCCATGAATAGAAAGCCAAAAGAAAAGAGTGATCTTTCTATTCATGAGGGATTTCCATAACCTCTTCCAAAAGTTTTTCTGCACCTCTGCATAAATCTGAAAACTATCCCAATGAGGAGCTCTGGAGAGCCTCCAACCTCTACTGCTAAGCTGAAATCTCGTGGCATTTCTGACTGTGTAAACGAAAGAAGGGGATGCTCTTCTCTCGCTGCCCTTCATCAATCCATTCCCACTCCCCTAGGTCCCACTGCAAGAACCTATTGGGGGAACCACTATATATTGGACTTGATGGCACAGCAGATGTTGCAGCAAGGGTGGCCTGGGAGACTATTATTCTCCCTACATGTGAAGGGGTCCTTAATGTCACTGACCCGGACTTGCAGTGTAGGGCTTTGCTTTGTAAGGTGGTGGTGAGGGGACTCATGCCCGGGCAGGAACCTTGGAAGGATTTCTTTTTTGGACGCATTCAGGCTTGTACACCAACCTTGGGAGATGATTGGGTGGACAGCCCTCGATGGATTTTCACATCATCCCCTCTCAGATCTCCTGCCTCTCCTCTCATGACTGCCATCCTGAAAGCTTGGGGGAGCTTCAGGAACACTCTTCGAAGGATTCCACCTTCTACCGTCGAAGAGATTGATAGGCAGCCGATCATTTGGAATGATAGTATTCTTGACGAGCATGCCAGGCCATTGGGCACTTCCCATTACATGCAGTGGTCTAAATGGGAGAGAGGCCCCGCCTACACAGTAGGCACTTGGAAATCTTTTATCAGGCCACCTGTGGATCAGAGACTGCAGTCCGTGAGTCACCTCAGAGGGGTAGCACGCAGGATTCAACAGATAGATGCAGCTATCCCGGTGGAATGGACAATTGAGCTGCCTATTACTTCCACCACTTGGATGGGGGCTTTTTCGAGGACATCAGTTCCTTTACAGGTGATCGCTCTCCGAGGTCTCGGGGAAGACGCACTGGTCTTTGATGTTGGGGATGGAGGTTTACTTTCTACATCCAAGGATGGCATTCTTCTTGAGGTTGCCTTTCATCCTGTCAGGATTGCTGGTTTTGTGGACCTTGGAACGAGCTTGCAGTGGTACTTAGACCCCGACCCTCTGCTCTTGGCCTTGGGATCCTGGAGGTTGTGGTTATATGGAGGTGCACCTATCAGGTGCTTGCAGTGGGACCCAGGAGAGTGGGAATGGATAGATCATGGGCACCGAGAGAGGGGGATTTCCTTCTTTCGTTGCACGGTTGGTAATGCCAGGAGGTTTCAGCTGAACAGTAGGGGTTGGATTCCCTCCAGAGCCCCCCATTGGGAAAGCTTCTTCATCACCGCAGACTTGCGTAGAAATTTCTGGAGGACGCTCTGGAAATCCCTCAAAAATAGAAAGATCACTCTTTTCTTTTGGCTTTCTATTCATGGAGGGATTGCAGTGAACCTGTGGAGATCACGATTTGGGGCTGATCCCACTTGTCCTCGATGCCGTTCTGCAGAGGAGTCAGTGCGACATTGCCTTTGAGACTGGAGTCAGGCGAGGACTGTTTGGAAAGGGGTTGCTCGGATACTCAGCATCTTTCACACTTCCCCTTTCTTCATGACTTGGGGCTCGGTCGCATGGTTATCTCTTACCGGGCCCAAGGTGTTTTATGAGGGTGAGCCTTCTTCTTGGGCACTCTCGGTCCGCCGGCAGGTGATAGAGCCCTGCTCTCTACAGGATGTACCACTTACTCCCTTCAGAGCTTCTCATGTTTCAGTGGACACCTCTTGGGAGATTTTGGCTAGCATTTCCTCTTGGCACATTTGGAGAGCCAGATGTACTGAGGCCTTGGATGGCACCCAGATACACCCATTACAAGTGTTCACGGGTATTTGGTCTGACACGGTTCACACTTTGATAGCCATATGGGCTAGCATGCAGGGCCCTTCACGGGCAGCCTCTTCTAGAAGGACTATATTTCTTCGAGTTTGGAGAGGTTCTCCCTTTTTCTCGGAGGTTTCTACCAGATTGAGATGGCACTATCAGCCTCAATCCTTTCTTTTTGGCTCTTGAGCTTTTCGTGCATTGCATGATGTATCCCGTATGGAGCTTGCTCTAACGGTTTTTCTTCAATACTTAATAGAAGTCTCTTTTTGCAAAAAAAAAAAAGTAAACTCTTTTTGTTCACTCCTTTTGCTACTGCCTACGGCCACTCGGGGAGGAACCTGCATTCTAGTTTCATATTCTTTTCTTCCCCTTGTGGTCGGACATGGTATCATTACGCCCTTTAGATCATGGTTGTATTGATGGTTTATGAGTCTTGTTTGAGAGCCCACTCTGCCAGCACTAAGCTCCTAGATGCTTTGTATGCAGAGAAGGGTCTCACGGAGGTAGTATTATTGATTTGGGTTCTTCGTATGCAGGATGTATTAGTGATTCTTATCATTTCATACCAAGAGACATGAGATTTTCAAATGGGAGGTTGGCCTCTGTGAGTTGTTAGTAGCCCTATAGAGGGAAGAGAAGAAGCGGCCTATAGATGCTTTGATTCAGGAGCGCCTTGCTGCAGCAAGGGCTCATTAGCAGGTTCTTTTGGATGACAAGGAAGCGTCAATAAACACTTCTCTACTCTTGGCTGGAGACATGGTAGAGAAAGTGTTCTTAGCTGAGGGTCATGGTAATCCTCCGATGGGACATAAAGATGTCGCATGTCTGTGGTTGTCGAGTTGTCTCTCGCTGTGTGGCATGAGGCAAAGTCTCCGGGATCTTTGTATCCGATGAGCCATATCAAGGGTGACACCTCACGTAGGCCGGTCTCCTCTGAGTAAAGCAGCGATGGGTTGGAACTCTATCGTGCATGCTGTGGTCACCCTCTGAAGGAAAGGGAAGGAGGTGGGAAGTGTTGGAATACTGAAAGGAAAGAGTAGAGTTGACACAAATTCAGAATACTTGCTTATAGAATGAAGAAGAAAGAGGTCCTTAAGTAGGCACCTCATACAAGGTCACTGACATCACTGATGACCTCAAAGCTCCACAATCATCTCCTCAATCTGCTCCTAGATTCACTCAATCATCCTATGTGGCTTTTCCACCACCTAACTGTGCTTGTGGGCACCTAACTGTGCCTCTAGCACTCACACATAGAAACATAAGGTGTGCCTGAGGCATACACCTTGAGATATCCCAACAAACCCCCCCTCAAGGAAATGCCTCAGGCTATGTCAAGGATACATCTAGTCTCATAGTTTCTCATGCCATCTCATGGTGGTCAAGGATAAATCTATGGCTAGGTTCTCATGCTAGCAAGGGTTCCCTTGGGTGTAAGGTAAACAGAAAGGGATACAAACATACCTTCCAATGGTTATCTCCCTTGCATGTACATGCACACAATGTCTGCAAGAGGTACCATGGAACAAAACATACACATGGCCTACATCATAAGGTGACCAGAGGTGTTTACAAAACACACACAACACAATAGTTTATTTTCATTCATTTTGGAGGACTATCCAGGCTGAGTACCTTGACATAAAAAGAGAGATCTGGAGCATACATAGAGATGATCTTCAAAATGCATAATCTTCAAAAGATGCCTCATCTTGTGGAGGCTCATCCACTGTAAGTAGATTTGCATTTTCTGTCTTTGAAGTTGCTTCCTTTTTGGCAACCATTGTTTTGGCAATCTTCAACAAGGAAGTCAGATTGGCATTTTCATCCTTTGTAGCATAACAAGACATTGCTTTATGTTTTGGCTTTTCACATATTTTGCATAAGCAAGCCATGAGAGGGTCTAACCCAGATATTGGGCAGTGTCTTCTCTCTTACAGGGCTTAGAATAACAACTGAAATGCTTCAAAATATAAGCATTTAATGTAGCAAAGTCTTGTGACCAAATTTCAAACAATGATGCTTCTTCTTACATGCTTCATAGAAGTGGGTGAAATAAACACTTTCCAATCAAAACCAGGTCTAGCAAGTCAAAACAAAACTGAAGCAACACTTGTAGTGAAGTTATTGAAAACTTCAAAAGACCAGAAATGCTAGAGTAGCATTTTATGTAGCATCATCTTCAAAACTTGTCCAAAACTGTCAAAAATGAAAAGCTAAACTTGGAGGGCTTGTAGCTCACTCTTCAAAGCAAAGAAAAGAGGGCTTTCTGAAGCAAAAGAAAGCTCATATACCAGAGAAGGTCCAGCACAGAGGTTGGACGAAATGGTGCGCACTTTTGCCCGAGAGAGTTGCTACAGGCTGAAACTGAGTTTTGACGATTTCTCCCTCGTTACTGAACCAAATGACTTGAAAAATGGCTCAAAATCTTCGTCTTGAGGTCGCCCATCTACTCCTAAGAGGGCTCAGGCAATGGCGGAGCAGGCAGGGAGTATTGAGCAACAGAAGAAATTCGCTGTTTGGAGAATGGCAGCCACCACAGACGTTTTTTCTTCAATTGCTTGCAGGTGGAAGTTCGCCCATACTAGAGGAGTTTCCAGCTCAGAGGGTTTGGGCAATGGTCGTTTGTAGATGGAGAACCAAGCTCTCAAAGATTTTGGGAAGAAAGAGGAAAATGGAGAAGAAGAAGAAGATGATGATGTGGCAGAAATGGGCTCAAGGGGGATCAAATGGCTCTGATACCATGTTGGAATACTGAAAGGAAAGAGTAGAGTTGACACAAATTCAGAATACTTGCTTATAGAATGAAGAAGAAAGAGGTCCTTAAGTAGGCACCTCATACAAGGTCACTGACATCACTGATGACCTCAAAGCTCCACAATCATCTCCTCAATCTGCTCCTAGATTCACTCAATCATCCTATGTGGCTTTTCCACCACCTAACTGTGCTTGTGGGCACCTAACTGTGCCTCTAGCACTCACACATAGAAACATAAGGTGTGCCTGAGGCATACACCTTGAGATATCCCAACAGGAAGGAGGCAAGGGAGCTAGAAGGAAGGAAGCATAACTTGAAATAGAAATGAAAGGAAAAGGAAAAAATGCAATAACCAAAGGAAATCACTTACATGACCAAAAGCTCAGCTTGAGTTGGTTAATGTGACAAGTGAAAGTACAACACTCATATAGAGTGGACACACACACTCAAGTACCATATGTATATGGGATAATTCTCAAGCTGCCACATGACACCCTCACACAGACTCATGAACTAGTTCCTAGTACACACTAGAACACACTCTTTGACTATGATTTCTCCAAGATCCCCCCTCAGAGCAAAGAGTGTGAGACCCAACATGCAAGGAGTAGACCGATCCCCCCTCCACCGCAATACTACAAAGAGGAAGTCCAACTATCCAACACCTCTGGTGTGATAGTGACTTCTCAGTCAGCTTACGACCGGCGGTGAGGACCATCCCTCATCACCCCCCCTTACTTTGAACTGGGTAGGAGTTGTGAGAATATGAAGTCAAAGTGAGTGTATTTGTGTGTCCTAGGTCCCTAGGACTTACTTTATAGTCTAGTGAGTCCTAGATAGTGCCACGTGTCATATGGAAGATTATCCCATATGCATTGTGACTTTCTAGAGTCTAGAGGCTCACACTATATAGTATTGTACTTGTCTTGAGTCTTTTCATATCAGTCAACATCAAGCTATCTACATGTGAGTATTTTGGTTCATTGCTATTACCTACTTCCATTTGAGTTCATTTCCATTATGCTTGCAATCTTTCCTTTCCGTTCCTAGAGATAGCTTGCTACATGTTCCTTCATGTGGTATCAAAGCCATGTTCCTAGCCATGCTCTCTCTTTCCCTTTCCCTTCCAAGAGGTTGAGGTGAGGGAGGCCAATGAAGCTACTCTACCTCCTCCTCCTTGGAAGGCTGCCCTCTTCTCTCCTTACTTGAGCTCTATTCTCCTCCTACCCAAGTCAGCTCCTGTTGATGAGGCAACTACCCCTTGTTCAACCCAAAATGCATCGCCATAGTAGCCTCACCTCCAACTGCTCCAGCCTGCTACAAACAAGCCGTACATGCCATACAGACTGTACGGACTGATCCGTACTGCACTAGGGCTGTACAGCCCGTCGTACAGTCCGTACATGCTGTACGAACTTTTTCGTACAATAAGGACAGTTCCAGCCTGCCCGTACTGACGTGACATGCCCGCCATTTTCTCCTTCTGCAGGGCAAAGGTAAATTCAAGCCTTTCAAATGCAATCACTGTGGGAAGCTTGGTCACACCGAGGGTCACTGCTGCCAGAAGCTTGCCAAGTAACAATACAAGGATCATGCCAACTTGGTTGGGGCTGCAACAAGTGAAGACGAAGAAGAAGATGATGCTTCGACACCGACTCATGCTTTTACTGCCCACATCAGAGATCTCTCTCTCCATTCAGAGGTCTATGTACCTGATGATCGAGACTTTTGTTTCTGATCTATTCTATGTGTGCTTGGGTACTTTGCCCTGGGTAATCCCCCAAAAAATGCTTGTAATAATGAGTCTTGTATCCTTGAGTCAATAAAGGTTCTCAGCACTTGGAAAGTGCTCCTCAAATGATGTTTTATTTCCTTTATGAGTGGTATGTGGCTTCCTAGCAAGTCCTACTATGAAGCCAAGAGGGGATGTATTGTGGAAGCCTTTCTATTGGCTTTGATGGGTCTCTCTATCAGGCTTGGCCGAGTTTCAGGATGTTGGTGCATTTCCCAGAACCGATTTGTTGGGTCAAGTAGCCATGCTTCATTTGAGCCTCTGAGCTACTTGGGGTACACAGAGCAGTAGACTCCATCATGGTCATGTTCTGTTCTTAGCTTCATTCCAGTAGTCCCTCACCTGTCCTTCATGGGGGGATGTTAGAATATGAAGTCAAAGTGAGTGTATTTGTGTGTCCTAGGTCCCTAGGACTTATTTTATAGTCTAGCGAGTCCTAGACAGTGCCACGTGTCATATGAAAGATTATCCCATATGCATTGTGACTTTCTATAGTCTAGAGGCTCACACTATATAGTGTTGTACTTGTCTTGAGTCTTTTCATATCAGTCAACATCAAGCTATCTACATGTGAGTATTTTGGTTCATTGCTATTGCCTACTTCCATTTGAGTTCATTTCCATTATGCTTGCAATCTTTCCTTTCCATTCCTAGAGATAGCTTGCTACATGTTCCTTCAGGAGTCTCGCATAGCCATAAGAGTAAACACCAAATACAATCATTTTTTGGGGGACTACCCAGGGCAGAGTACCTTTATTGACTCCAAAGCCACAAAAGCACACATCATTTTAGAGGGACTAGTCAAGGTAGAGAACCTTTATTGACTCACATAAGAGAAATCAGAATACATGTGGGTCGTCATCCTCAATGAGGGTAACATGGACAGATAGTGCTTGGTCAATGATTGGAATTTCCTCTCGGGTCTCCTCTCCTTCAACCAAGTTGGCATGATGCTGGTCTTGTTCTTTTGCTTTCTTTGTGTAGCAATGTGCTTCAATATGGCCCTTGTGCTTACAATATCTACGCGTGATGTTCTTATGGGTTTTCCATTTGCTGGTGGAGGCAAGAGTCTCTTCAGTGCGCCTGATGTAAAGAGCGGAGATTCTTTGTTCCAGCGATATTTTTCGAGAAGAAGGGTCACCATATCATCAAAGGTTGTCGAGGCAAGCCTAAGTACTTCAAGAGTGTTCTCAAAATGAGAGACTCCTTCCATACTCTTTATGAGGACAGCCATTTTGTCCTCGTCGTTAGGTGGACACTTTAGGCTGGAAAGTTGTTGAACGAGAGATTGCATTTTCTACCAAGTGTGCACTTAATGCATCACTATTCTCCATTTTTAACTTATTAAATTGCAGCTTTAAGAAAACCTTGGGGTTTGTGATTTTATTACCAAAAAGATTCACGAGACGCTCCCAAATCTCCTTGGCCGTTGATTTGAAATTGATATGATGAATCAAAGAATCGGCGAGGTAAAGTCCAATAAGAGCAATGGCTCTTGAGTTTTGTTGCTTCCATATCTTGAGTTTTTGAATATCCATTGTTGTGGCGTGGTCGCAATCATCCTCAATCACGTCCCATACATTTCCCTTCATGAGGAGCAGCTGCATCTTTGTTTGTCAAGTGGGAGACCCCTCGCCCTTGAACTTCTTTTCAATGAGGGATGTTGAAACAGAAGTCATGGTGTGGCAGCTTCAAATGATCAGAGGCAGCGGGCGAAGCAGTCAGAGAGAAGACAATGAGCAGGTGTGTGCGGAAGAGGAGGTAGCGGGCAGGGGAGAAAAGGCAGGAAGGTAGCAAGCAGGTGCAGCAGAAGAGGAGGTAGCACGGGCAGGAAAAGAAGAGGCGCAGGCAGACAGGCAGTTGCACGAACAAGCGAAGCAGCTAGACACAAGCTGTGCAAAAGGAGAGGCGCAGGCAGACAAGCTGTTGCACGGGAAAAGGCACTGGTAGCTAGCAGCAAGTCGATGATGACAAGCTCCTCCAAGTCGGCATCTCGATCTCCATGATGAGGCTAGGGAAGAGCTTGAGGGAAGGGCTGCCCTTTGGGAGAAGGTGGCTTCCATTTCTTTTTTTTCCCAAGAAAATTACTTCATTAAGTATAAATGAAAACAGCGAGAGCAAGCTCAAATGCGGGAGTACATCATGCAATGCATGAGGGAAAAACAGCTCAAAGTGAGCTAATAAAGAACCAAGGCGGAGGCTGAAAATGCCATCTTAACCCTGAAGGAAACTCGGAGAAGAAAGGATATCCCCTCCAAACTTTGAAAAAAGTAACTCTCCTGGCAGTGGCTGCTCTGGAGGATCCCTGCATGCTCGCCCAAATGGCCATCAAAGTGTGTATTGTGTTCGTCCAAATACTGGCCATAGCCTGGGAAGGGTGAACCTAGATACCCTCCATTGCCTCTGTACACCTGGCTCTCCAAATATGCCAAGCTGCAATGCTAGCCAAAATCTCCCAAGACGTGTCTACTGAGGCATGAGCCGCTCTGAAAGGAGTGAGGGGAACATCCTGGAGGGAACAAGCCTCCACTAAGTGCCGCCGTACAATAAAAGATGGATCTGGATCATGTCCCTCGAAAAACACATGTGGGCCAGTAAGAGATAACCAAGCCACTGAACCCCAAGTCATATAGAAAGGTGTTGTATGAAAGATGCTGAAAATCCTAGCAACACCTTTCTAGATCGTCCTCGCCTGTCTGCACTCCCAAAGGCAATGTTGTACTGACTCAACTTCCATGTGACAACGAGGACAAGTAGGGTCAGCCCCGAACCTGGATCTTCATAGGTTCACTGCAATCCCTCCATGAATAGAAAGCCAAAAGAAAAGAGTGATCTTTCTATTCCTGAGAGATTCCAGAGCCTACGCCAAAAGTTCTTCCGCACACTGCAGAAATCTGAAAACTATCCCAATGTGGCACTCTAGAGGGCCTCCAACCTCTACTGCTGAGCTGAAACCCCCGGGCATTTCTAACTGTGTAGCGAAAGAAAGGAAAGCTCTTCTCTCGGTGCCCCTCATCAATCCATTCCCACTCCCCTGGGTCCCACTGCAAGAACCTAATAGGGGAACCACCATACAGCCAGAGTCTCCAAGACCCCAGCATAAGGAGAATAGGATCAGGGTCAAGATACCACTGTGAATCCCTGCCCCACTCCATGATTCCTGCAATCCTGACAAGCTGAAATGCAACCTCCAAGAGAATATCATCAAAAGATTTGATAAGTCTGCCTCCTGACTGAACTGACTGAACATCAAAGACAAGGGTATCCTCATGTGCATCCTACAATGCAATGATCTGTAACGGAATGCCCGTCCCTGAGAACGCTCTCCACCAAGTGGACTCTATAAGCGGCATGTCATCTGTGTCAATCTACTCTTGTATTTGTTGTATCCTGAGTGCACTCACTCTGAGGTGGCGAACTGCTAAAAGTCTCTGATCCTCTGGAAGACTCATAAAGGCCTGCCAAGCGCCTACAACAAGCGCCTACAATAGAGGCAGGTCCCCTCTCCCATTTAGATCACTGCATATAATGTGACACTCCGAGTGGCCTACCATGATGATCCAAAATCGAGTCATTCCACATGACTTGCTACCTTTGAATCTCTTCACGAGAAGTGGGTGGAACTATGCGAAGTGTGTTTCTGAAGCAGCCCCAAGCTTTCAGAATAGCAGCCATGAGAGGGGAAGGGGGGGATTTGAGATGGGTTGAAGTAAATATCCATCTGCTGCTGTCCAACCAATCTACCCCATGAGAAGGGGTGTAAGACTTAATGCTGCGTGAGAAAAAATCCTTCCAGGGCTCCTGTCCAGGCATCAATCCACGTACTACAAACTTGCAGAGCAAGGCCATACACTGCCAGCTCAGGTCAATAATATTGAGACCCCCTTCTCCTGTGGGGAGAAAGAGGGTCTCCCAAGCCACCCTGGCTACAACATCTGAGATGCCATCTAAACTGCTCCATAGGAAGTTCCTGATAGGTCTCATGAGCTGAGCAATACAACCTCTAGATTTGCACCAACATGAGCAAACAAACCAAGCAGTGGCCAACAATACCTTGTTCACACCACAACTCTGGATGCAAGGTCAAGTCTTGGTGAACTCCAAAAGATGAGTTTCCTCCTGATACTCTCCGACACGGGAGCGAACTACTGTGTCGGAGAGATGCCCAACCCAACCTGGCATCCCAGATATCTGATGGAGACTCCCCTCTGAATCCAAGTGACCCTATGCCAATCCCCCAGACTGGAGTGTCCTCATCACTGATCCAAAAGCCATTGGATTTTTTCCAATTAATGTGTGCACTTGCCGCGATGTAAAACAAATCCAATGCTGTCCTGAATGAATTCAGTGTCTATGGAGTGGCATCCAAAAATACAGCCGTGTCATCTGCCAACTCAGTGGCTCCCATTTTCGGGCTACCTCACTCCTAAGGTTTGCCAAAGGAAGGGAAAGCTAGAAAAGGGACATGGCTCTGATACCACATGAAGGAAAGGGACGGAGGTAGAAAGGAGGCAAGGGAGCTAGAAGGAAGGAAGCATAACTTGAAATAGAAATGGAAAGAAATGCAAGAACCAAAGGAAATCACTCACATGACCGAAAGCTTAGCTTGAGTTGATTAATATGACAAGTGAAAGTACAACACTCATATAGAGTGGACACACACACTCAAGTACCATATGTATATGGGATAAGTCCCAAGATGCCACATGGCACTCTCTCGCACAAAGACTCATGAACTAGTTCCTAGTACACAATAGAACGCACTCTTTGACTAGGATTTCTCCAACACCCAGCCCTTGTGAAGCCCCTCATCCATGGGTCTTCGTCATCCATGCATTCGAAGTCAGGGTGCTTTCTAAATATTGTGGGTCCTAGGTCCACAAAGGCAGCCTTAGTTCCTACTTGTAGCTCAGGGGCTAGTTGCCGCTGCTGCTAACCTCCCCTTTCTGCGGACATACTGGCAAAAGGGTTCTCCATGTATGCTGAATCCATTCGGCCGAACCGTCGAAACATGTTGGATATCATACCTCGTAACCTAGAGGCTACAAAAGGAGCAGGAGAATGAGGTGGAGCTAAGCTGGTGTAGGGGGCTTCGAAAGCTCTCGGGACTGCGGGGTCTTGCATTTTCCCATTCAAGCTCTCCATCTCATCGCCAAGTCTATCAGAACTGAAAATGAATTCCTACGAAGTACCTTTGGCGCAGGAGTGCGAAAAGGAGCCCAGCAGAAGGAGGAGTGGAACCAATAACGCCCTTACCTCTGTCAAATGTAGACAGACGTGCAAGAGAGGGAGGGGGGTACTGCAAGAATTCCGCATGCTGCATGACCTCGGCCTAAATCTGCGTGACCTTGGCCAAGACTTTGACATTGTTCTCAAGTAAGGCATGGGTCTCTGCCGAAAGGTTCTCCCTAGGTGAGCGCTCCTGTACATGAACACCTGAAGGGGCAGGATCAGTCTCATATGCATATGGAACCAGGACAAGAATGTCTCCTACCTGAAGAGACGGGTCCGCGGCACCATCAGTGGTAGCCTGAGGTGGAACTGGCTCCCCAACTCTGACAAGCACCCTACAGGGGACAACCAAAATAGGACGTGTTGACTGTCCTGTCCGCGCTGAAGAAGTATAAAGACAAGAGACTGAAGGTCGTGGCTGCGTTGAAGAAATACCAAGACAAGAGGCGGATGGTCGTGGCTGTGAAGTCGAAGGTCTAGTAGCGCGTGAAGCGGTAGGAGCTGGTCGTGAGGAAGGTTCAGCTCGGGTGGAGCTATGAGGCGCACCCGTGGATCTTTTAGATCTTTTCTTCTTTTGGGGATGAAGGAGGCTGAGGGGGGGAGAGAGGCTAGGAGAGGGGGCAGCGGGGGGCGAGGTGAGAGGAGGGGGCAGCCGAAGGGAGAGGGAGAGTAGAGGGGGTGTAGAGGGTAGGCGTAGAGGGAGGGAGGGCTAGGGGGTGAGGGCGGAGAGGCTAGGGAGTAGGCGGAGAGGCTAGGGGGTAGGCGGAGGGGCTAGGGAGTGAGGGTGGAGAGTAGGGAGTAGGGGGAGTGATGGAGAAGGGCAACGGGGTGACAGGGTACGAGAGGGAGAGCAGAGGGCTGACGGAGGGGAGGAGCTGAGTCCAGAGGAGAGGGGGGACCGTATGGCTGAGGTGAGGGAGGGGAGCAACACAACGGGGAGAAGCAACAACCAAATGTAAGTAAGATTGAACACAACTCCGAAGGAGAAGGTAGGTATATGACTGTACTATCTCCACTAACTCTCCTCGATAAGTGAAGCTGTGTGGCTGAAGTACTGCTCATGAAGTATTGAAGATCATAACCTTGGTATTGCCAAGGTTGACCGTCATGTCTCTCTCCCTGCAAAACACCTCCAAGGCCTTGAGATGTCGTTGTATGCCTACTGCAGAAGAGGAGATGAGGACTATGTCATTTGCGTATAGCAAGATCTGTATCATCAAATCGGCAAGCAAAGGATCCCTCTCCTCCTAGGCAATGGATGAAAGTCGTGATCTCATCATGTAGAGCCCAAAGATTGTTGGAGAAAGGTGGCATCCTTGCTTCACTCCGATCATGCTCTCTATCCAATTTGATAGAGCTCTAGGTGCATGTACTCTCCCTCTGACTGACTCATATAGACTCATCACACCCCAGATCATGACCCCTGGTATCTACATTTCCTAAAGCCTCTGGATCAGACGGGCTCGTCGGCCTGTGTCAAAAGCCTTTTGAAAGTCTACAAAGCAAGCATAGACTTTCTGAGATTAGATCTTGCCTCCTCAATGACTGCCCGCAAGGTGAAAATGTATTCAAGGGGGGAATGCTGCCGTCAGAAACCAGCCTGTCCCAATGCCCACTGCCCATGTGCCTCTGTATATGAGCTGATCTCTTGCTCTAGCACCAATCCATATATCTTGGCCAGAGTATGGCCTATCCTCAGTGTGTGATAGTTCCTTGTATCCCATAGGATCACTTGCTTTGTGTATTAGTACAATAGTGGTGGTGCTCCAAGCAGAAGAGAAGCCATGGCGTACTGCATGATTAAACATCTGAGCAAGGATCGGAGTCAATATCTCTTGCCTGCGAAGATAGTGGGAGAGAAGGAAGGAGTCTCACTTGCAGCTTTCTCACATACACAATGGGGGAATACACACAAAGGTGGAGGCTGAAAACAGTTTTTCCTCTTCTTAGTTGTGAAAGCCAAAAGAACTCTAGTACAAAGAAATAGAAGAACCCTATATGTGGGTCTCAAACCAAACTCAGCTAACTAAGGTGGCATACTAACTGAGCCACGAACTAGAGTACATAAGGATAGCTGTCATCCAGCTATTATTTATGGGCGGTGTACCAACCGTATCTGCAGCTAACAAGTCGGTGACATAAATGCACAACGGTCACCTTGGCATATCACGAGTGGAGCTCGATATCTCAACACTCTCCCTCGAGCTCAATCCCAATTCTTGCACACCAAGCAGGTCTCTGAACTTGCGCAGCTTCTCTGCGCCCAATGCCTTCGTGAATATGTCAGCTACCTGATCCTGTGTACTGACATAAACTAGATCAATAAGACCTAGTAAAACCTTCTCTCGCACATAGTGATAATGCACCTTAATGTGCTTTGTTCTAGCATGATAGACTGGGTTATTTGCCAAGTGTATACTGCTCATGTTGTCACAATAAATGACAACTGGCCCATCTGTAGACTGATGCATATCATAAAGTAGCTTATGCAACCAAGCTACCTCACATGCAGCCATTGCTGCACCCCTGTACTCAACCTCTGTGCTCGACAAGGCAACTGTAGGCTGTTTCTTGCTGCTCCAAGTGACTGCAGCACTCCCAAAAGAGAACATATATCCACTGGTAGATCGTCTATCAGAAATACTACCAGCCCAATCAGCATCAGTGTATCCATGCAACTGTATCTGAACCCCAGCCTCATAAAATAGTCCATACTGCAATGTGGACTTCACATACCTGAGTATGCGTCTAGCCGCATCCAAATGCGGTTTCCTTGGAGCCTGCATAAACTGACTTACCAATCCAACAGCATAGCTCAAATCTGGCCTGGTAATAGTCATATAAATCAAACTTCCTACTATGCGTCTGTACATAGTAGGGTCTTCCAGAAGCTCACCTGCATCTGCGCTCAGCTTCACATTCTGCTCCAAAGGAACTGAAATAGGCTTACAGCCTGTCATCCCATATTTGGACAGCATGTTCAATCCATACTGCCTCTGCAAGAGCCATATCCCACTTGGTGATCTAATCACTTCAATGCCCAAGAAATAACGCAGCTCTCCCAAATCCTTCATCTCAAACTTCTGCTTCAATAGCATTTTCACATGAAGGATATCTTCATCACTATCACCTGTGATGATCAAATCATCAACATAAATGACAAGCAGCATAATACCTTTCTCTGTTTTTCTCACATAAAGTGAGAAATCTGCCTTGGAAATCTGAAAGCCAATAGTGACAAGATACTGTCCTATCTTGTCAGACCATGCTCTAGGTGCTTGCTTCAAGCCATACAAGGCTTTCTTCAACCTGCAAACAAACTCAGGATGAACAGCATGAACATAACCTGGTGGCTTCTCCATTAAGACCTCTTCTTGCAAATCACCATGCAAGAAGGCATTCTTTACATCCATCTGATGTAAAGACCATCCCTTTGATGCAGCCATAGCAATGATTGCTCTTACAGTTGCCATCCTTGCAACCGGACTAAATGTTTCTTCATAATCAATGCCATATGTCTGTGCATACCCCTTAACAACTAATCTTGCCTTGAATCTGTTCATAGAACCATCTGCATTGTGCTTCACCTTATAAACCCACTTACAGCCAATTGCATTCTTGTCTTTAGGCAAAGGCACCAATTCCCATGTAGCATTTGCTTCCAAGGAATCCATTTCTTCATCCATGGCTTTCTCCCATTTTTCTTTTCCCATGGCTTGCTCAAAAGAAGTGGGTTCTGATTCATGTATCACTTTGACCATATAGGCATAGTGAATGGCTGTAAATCCATTATATTTCAGCCTATCCACAGGATACCTAGCTCTGGTAGACCTGCGCAAAATAGGCTCACTTCCAGGTGCTCTCAAAACATCCCTAGTCTTCCTTACTCCAGGTGTAACAACAGAAGGAATACCCAACTCATCATCAATGCTCTGTTCTGAGCCACTGGATTCACCATCCACATAAGAGTGACCTGCATTCACATCAAACATGGGCTGATCTACCTTCTCTTTTCCTTTTCGTGATACCTACATACCACTATCTGCATTGCTTTGAGGAGATTCTTCCGATCTCAATCTGCCTGTCCATGACGAAGTATGTGAACCACTGCTAGAGGACACTGCAGGTCCACTAATATTTTGTGATTGCTGTTGTGAATTCTGTGCAGCATTACCATTTTGTGCATCTACATCATCAATCACATTTACTGGTTTATACTAGCTGCTCATCTTATCGAAAACAACATCTCTGCTCACTGTAAACTTACGAGTAGAAGGGTTATAACATCTATACCCTTTCTACTGCAGAGAATAACCAATAAAGACGCACTTCTCAGCTTTTGGATCCAACTTGGACCTCAACTCATCTGGCACATGAACATAGGCAATGTAACCAAAAATTTTCAAATGAGAAATATCTGGTTTCCTACCAGTATACATCTCCTCTGGCATCATGCCATGTATTGCTGCATTGGGAGTCCTGTTCATTATGTAAACTGCTGTAGCAACTGCTTCAACCCAATAATAATGTGGTAGGTCTTTTTCATTTAGCATGGCCCGAGATACCTCTCCAATATGCCTGTTTTTCCTTTCTGCAAGTCCATTTTGCTGTGGGGTATGACTGCATGAATATTGTTGCTTTATGCCGTGCTCCTGCAGGAACCTTACAAACTCATTTGAGAGGTACTCTCCCCCTCCATCTGACCTTAGGCATTTTATTTGCAGGCCTGTTTCTTTTTCAACCATAGCTTTAAAAGCTTTGAAATGCCCAAACACTTCACTTTTCTTTTTCATAAAATGCACCCAAACTTTTCTGCTGTAGTCATCAATAAAAGTGACAAAATAATGACAGCCTCCAATAGATGCAGCTTTAGTAGTCCACACATCAGAGTGGATTAATTCCAATGGCTTCTTACTCTCTTGAACATGTCTAGGAAATGGTTTCCTTGCCTGTTTTCCAAATTGATAGGCTTCACATACCTTATGCATTTCTGCAACCTTGAATTTTGGCAATCCTGCAACAATATTTTCGGCCTGCATTGATTTAAGTCGCTGTACATTAACATGACCAATGCGTTTATGCCAGATATCAATATCTGCAACTACACCGGTCCCATGTGGAAACATTGCTGCACTCAATTCAGGCATGTCCGCATCCAACGTAAACATCCTGCCCTTCTTCTTTCCTTTTGCTATCAAGCGACCATTATTTTTCATATCCTCAACAAAGCATCCATGAGGATTAAATGTGACCTGCAAGCTCTGCTCAACCATTTGACCAACAGAAACCAGGTTCTTGGTGATGTTCGGGACATGAAATATATCAGACAGGTATTTCTTTTTCCCATCCTGCATAGACAAAGGAATTTTACCAATCTGCACAATAGGATGTGCAATATCATCACCAGTCTCCACAAATCCTGGTCTTTCTATTTCCCTTGCATCCTGCATCCATTCTGCATGACCTGTCATGTGGTTTGACGCACCTAAGTTAACATACCACACATCATTTCTTTCTTCTGCACTTGTCACAGAATTGGTCATGTACTGCACCATAAATAGATGCTCATTTCTGTCATCACCCTGTCTACTAGAAGATGCATAATTGCCTTGCTACAATTTTCCATTCATAATGTCATTCTGCTTTTTGTAGCAGTCTTTAGCCATATGACCCATTTTACCACAGTAGTAGCATTCAACATTGCTATTTGCATTTTGGCCTCTCTGCCATCCACCACGACCTCTTTGGCTCCCCTTGCCTCTAGAGTTACCACGTCCTCCTCCAAAGGACTGGTTTTCTTGAGTTTTCTGCATATTTTGATTTCTACCACGGCCTCCTCTACCTCTGCCTCTACCTCTTCTAGCATTTGAGTAGAAGACAGTTTCTTTTGACGTTCCTCTTGAAGAAGATGCACCACAATTTCTCTGCTCTTTAGAAATTAAAAGAGCAAACAACTCCTCAAAATCAGGAAATTTTTCACGGACTGCAATGGATGTCCGGAATTGTGCATAATCCTTTCCTAGATTCCTAGACCATTCAAGGTCACAGAAACTAGATCATCGTCTTCCACTGGCGACCCAATGGAAGCAAGTGCATCTACAATTTTCTTCACCTTCATGTGGTAGTCATTGATGCTCATATTTTCTCTCTGCACATTGTGCAACTCGCATTTTCCTGGCTTGCATCAACAGGCAGAAATGATGATTCTGTAACGCCCAGTATCTCTGCGCACATGCATACGATGCAATTTCTGCGGCAACTTTTCACCGACCTGCAGAGCAGTGGTCGCACAGCAAAAACAGGGCCTTTTTCTGAGTGCCTGTGAAGAACTTCCGCCTTCAAAACGGGCCCCGAAATGGCCTCGAATAAAAAATGCCCTCTGCCACACCGCGAAGGGTGTCTCAATCTAAGACAGTGCACTCTTGCACTTCCGGCTGTGCTACCTGCAGAGATTTTCTCCCAAACTCAAAAAAGGAAAGCAACACTGGTCCTCTTACCAGGACACCGCGAACTTGGTTTGCTTTCTTGATCTCCTTGCCACGAACCAGGCTCCGATACCATGTGAAGATAGTGGGAGAGAAGGAAGGAGTCTCACTTGCAGCTTTCTCACATACACAATGGGGGAATACACACAAAGGTGGAGGCTGAAAACAGTTTTTCCTCTTCTTAGTTGTGAAAGCCAAAAGAACTCTAGTACAAAGAAATAGAAGAACCCTATATGTGGGTCTCAAACCAAACTCAGCTAACTAAGGTGGCATACTAACTGAGCCACAAACTAGAGTACATAAGGATAGCTGTCATCCAGCTATTATTCATGGGCGGTGTACCAACCGCATCTGCAGCTAACAAGTCGGTGACATAAATGCACAACGGTCACCCTGGCATATCACGAGTGGAACTCGATATCTCAACATTGCCCATGTGCAAAATATTCTGTCCTCAACCCCTCATGATCCAAGGCTTTCCGGTTGTGGAGCCAGTGTAGCACAGTCTGCACATTCTCTGTAGTGAACAAGGAGAAAGTGGTGGGCCTAGGTAAGGAGGACAACTCCAGTGGTAGTGAATATATTGGGATGTCATAGAGCGAGGTCGCATATGTGTGCCAAACTCCTAGATCGGTGATGGGGATGGGTGACTTTCCCTTAGAAAGGAGCCCCCATGCAAAGGTGGGGTCTCCCCCTCAAAAAGATTTGATCACCTCGTCCATCCAATGTGAGAGGAAAGCTCGTCTCTTCCAATCAAATCACGTGGTGCGATATTTGCTATGCCTTGATCCTCGTAAGGTGGCCTAGGGCATGCTTACATATAAGGTGGGATCTCATCTCTCAACACTCATCATCGAACCATGGGTTATGGGGTATCTTCCCAGATGGGGAGCGTAATATAGATCGAGTCGTGGGGAAGGATTTGATTGTGGCATTTTGAACCACTGATAATACAGTGTTTGAGGCATGGTCGAGGTCTGCGTAGTCTTCGAGAGGGTTTGGTAGCTCACGTGATAGGTGACTCATGTATACTGCATCAAGGGCATGGTCAAAGTGCACCTAGATTTTCTCATGCATTCATGATGTATTTCCATCTTGAGCTTGCTCTTGAGGGTTTTATTCATCCTTAATGGAAGTCTATTTTTGCAAACAAAAAAAAGTGCACCTGACTCAAGTGGGGGGAGAGATATTAGTGTACAACAGGGAAATGGGGAGTTAGTATGTAAGGGAAATTCAATGATCAAGTTTCTAACTTTATGCTGTATGAATTGTTGTGGAAAATTTTGTTTTCAGCATGAATCGTTGGGGAAATTTTTGTTTTCAGTACAAATCGTTGGGGAAAATTTTGTTTTCAGTACGAATCGTTGGGGAAAATTTATGCAGTATGAATCGTTGGGGAAAATTTTATTTTCAGCTTTATTCCGATATCTTACTCTGTCGTTTGCTATAGCCTATGCCATTCTCAAGCTAATTCTTTAATTATGTATTGTATGTGCTGTGGCAGGTATATATTTTTCCTCACACTTTTGAGCATTCCAGAATCTAGCCTCAGCACAGCTGTGAGAATGTTCGATATTGATGGAAATGGGTAATGAAGCAATCCACCAAGACCTCGAAACTATGGTGATTGTGTCAGAAGCAACAGCAATGGCATCATAGTTGCTAGGTGTTGTCAAACATGGAGGTTGAAAACGGGTTTCAAATCATGTGAAACTGTTTTAAAGATCCAATTGTATCACATCCCAAAAATCAAACAAAGGGTTGAGAGACCATAATCTGCTTGTCTCACGTCTGAGTATACATGTTGAGGAGAGATAAGAGTCTATCATGTGCATGTGTGTGTGTGTGTGTGTGTGTGTGTGTGTGTGTAATCTTGTCTTCTCATGGCCACTTTGATATTGATAATGCATGGGATTCTTTTGTTTCCAAAATGCAAGTTGTAATTAGAGGTTATGGCAAGTCTTACATGAAGACTCTGAGGGAAACTGTTGCTCAGGCCAAATTCACTTGTCAAGACCTCACTGAACTCAGTCATCTTCATCCCTTGTCCTTGCATGAGCAAACAACACTATGCCAAGCTAAACATTGTCTTCAAATCAACGATCATAGGAAACTGGCTAAATGGGGGACTAGAGCAAGACAAAGAGCTTTTACAGATAAAGGCTGCTCTTCCAAACAATTTTTTAAAAGCTTGCATCAGAAGAGATTAAAAACAAACATTTGTAGGGTGCTTCTACCTGATGGCGCATGGACTACATCACGGTCACAGCTTGCTTCTGTTTGTGTACATCATTTCTCTCAGAGGTTTGGTTCTGCAGATCCTCCCTCGCAGCAGGTTTTGTCTGCAAGAAATTTACTTTTGCAGCATGTTTTTCCTATTATTTCCACTAGTTAAGATTTGGAATTGGAGGAACCTTTTACTGAGAGGGAATTGTCAGATGCAATCAAATCCTGTGGTAGATGGAAATCTCCAGGATGGGATGGCCTTACAGTTGAGTTTTTTCTAGAATATTGGCCTCTTTTGAAGCATACATTGCTGCATATGGTGAACTTTGCTTGGCAAAATCAGAAAATGCCAGACACATGGAAGAGAGGTCTTGTTAAACTCCTTCCAAAAAAGCAAATTTGTGAATCTTTAGCTGATTGGAGACCTATCACGCTTATGCCAGTCATTTACAAATTTACTACCAAAATGATTGTTGATCGGCTAAAAGGCTATTCACATGATGGGTTGCATCCTGCGCAATATGGTTTTGTTCCTCGTACGCATATCACAGATAACATTGCTAATGCTTATGTTGGAATCGAATATGCCAAATATATGCAGCAGGATGTTTTGCTAGCTTCTACAAAGATCACTTCTTACATATCACAGCGGAGGGTTTCATTGACCCACCAGGATACACACAGATTCACCTACCCCACTCGATGAGGATCTCTCTTGGGCAGTTCCGGGTCTCTTCACACAGACTTTGCATCGAGCGGCAGAGCAGAGCGACTACCCAGGGAGCGGCGCATATGAACACTATGTGACATACAGGAGGTTGAGACAAAGGAGCATTTCATCTTCAGGTGTCCTGTGTACTATGAGATCCGAGGACGTTTCCACTGCCTCTTCAAAGATAGTTATGGGATTTTAGCCCATTTCCTCTCCTACCCAGACCAGCGGTGTTTGGCAGGTTTCATTCATGAGGCACTTAGACACCACGAGAGGATACTCTGAGCACGGAGACAGGAGCAGACTTCTTCCTCGGTTGATCCCTCTCAGAGCTCTATCACGGAGTTCTTTCAGCTAGATCACATGGATTCCAACGAGATGAGGTCTCGACATGACCGTGACCCGACAGCTCAAACAGAGGGTCGACACATATATCACACTTGGAGACATCCCCTCCTTGTTTAGAGTCAGAGCCCGACCGACGGGGGTCACAGTAGCCCTGGTTAGACGCAGAGCTACGACCACGAGACGTGCCAGGACCGCACTTCTGAGTGGCCGACAGCACTCTATTGCCGACTTCATGCCTCCACTGCCTCATCCATCGTGATATCTTGATGTTGCTGGGGATGATGATGCTGAGATTGATATATAGTCGACCATCGACATGACTATGTTGTACTTAGGACTTAGTACTGCCATTCTGCATTTTTGCATTTTTTGCATTTTGCATTTTGCATTGGTATGGACGCTCGTTTAGTAGCTCCACTACCACAGCTCGTTGTATTAGGATTTTCACAGTCTCATAGACCCATCGGTCTTCTGAAGACTTTAATAAACTTTCTTTCTTTTTCTTTCTATGCAGGCCTTGGGATTTGGCACAAAAATGCAGCAAGTTATCAATTGGCTATATCAAGATAGTAAAGCTTCCTGCATACTTTCAGGGGATATTTCTACAACCTGGACTTTTGGTTGTTCCGTTCGGCAAGGATGTCCCCTCAGTGCTTTACTATATGCCATAGCCACTCATCCAATGCTTCAATATATGGACCACCTTTTGGACACTGGCATGTTGCACGGATTGGAAATTCCTGGCAGCCGTAGCATGATCGCTCAAGCATAAGCTGATGATTCTTTCTTTATCCCAAAAAATACTCAGAGCGATCTCTCCATGATTATGCAGGCTCTTTCTACATATGGTTTGCCTGCTGGTCTTCATGTCAATTTTCAGAAATCAAAGCTACTGCCGTTGCATGCTAAAGACTGGCATAGTCTTTTGTGGCCTGGGGAAATTGTTCCAACTTCTCAATTGATTCGACATCTTGGCTATCCTCTAGGTTGGGGACTCACTCGTTCTCAACAAACTGATTGGGTGCTCACAAAGTTGAGGGCAAAACTTGAATATTGGAAGCTTGCAACTTGGCCATTACATGTTCGATTGCGAATAACGCAATCCATTTTGATAGCATACATACAATTCTATCTGCCTCTCATCATGTTCACTAAGGCAGATCTGGTTTCCTTTATGTCTGCTATCATGGAGATTTTCTGGTGTTCAAAAAATGGCTGTATGCATCGTCTCTGCTCTCCAAAGATGCACGGGGGTCTGAACATACTCAATATTCAAATGCATATACTTGCTCACAGGGGAAAAATGATGTTGCAGTTTATGCAAGGGGATCAGCCTTGGGCTTTCATGATCCGCTCTCTTTTGTTGCATATTGATACTTCTGCTTTTGGGCATTGGCAGCCTACGCCGTGGGATTTTCTATTTGGCTCTATTCAAGGCAAGATCAGAGGCTGCCCTTTTGTCTCTCGTTTGCTTCTTGATTGGAAGCATATTTTATCCCACTTGGAATGGCATGGTATGGATTCTTTGTCGGGAAATTCCTTGAGGGCTGAGAATATTTATTGGTCCAAAGTATTCCACCCTCCTTTGGCTATACAAGAACCCAGGCGTTCTTATTTTATATCTTTCAAAGGCATTTCTTCTGTGGCGGATGTACTTCAGGACGATGGCACTCTTTCGGATGCACTTCAGGACGATGGCACTCTTTTATCTTTTTCTACGGCTGCTAGCAAATATGGTTTGGGAGCTCATTATCATCCTTTATGGCATAAAAGTTCCGAAATGCTTCAACCTTTCTTGCCGGTACCTCGTTTGGAACTTCAGGATAGGCTTGAGGATTGGACTCTACATTCTTCTTCCTCTTCAGCCCGTCCTTTGAAGCTCTCACATATCACAGTGCCTTCTCTGTATAAAGTGTTGTTACTTCCGCCTTGGATTTCTGTTAGAGCAAATTCTGTTTGGCATATGGATCGCCCACTAAAGTGGTGGAGAAGGCGGCTGCGTCTCCTTTGGCATTATAAAGTCCCTCTTCGGCAACAACTTTTCCTTTGGCGAGTCCTACTTGGCATTTTTCCATCTAGGCAGTTACTCGCGCATAGACATATTGCTCCGGCTGTTTGCCACAGATGTCTACATTCTGCTGAATCTGTGCTTCACATCTTTTGCACTGTCCACACACTTGTGATTTCCTCGCTCTCATTCGACAGGGGCTTCGAGCGAGATTTCCTACTATTACTTTTGGCAGGTTCTTCTGGTTATTTGGTTTTCATCCAGCTAGATGGGGTTTTGATTTATTTTTTGTTTAGGTGCGCTACTGGGCACTGTGGACTCTATGGATGGACAGAAATCATAGAGTCTTTGGTGATTCTACTTTTCCATCTTTTGTTTTTTTCAAACGATCTCTGTGGCAATCGTTTTATGATTGCTTTCAGACTCATTTGATTGATCATGATGTATATACAGCTTATACTGAGATTTTCAGTTGAGTAGTAGTTACTCCGCTTTTGAAGTAACTATGAATGTAATTATTTTACAGCAAGGGTCATTGTCTCTGACCCTAACATTTTTTATGACCACATCATGCTCCAACGCCCGGATGGCTCTCTCTTTCAGCAGAGAATAGAGATAGGAGGCCGGCAAGACCAGCATCAGATATGCATGGTTTTTGGGCATTTTGGCAGAGATTGCTTAAAGAAAAAAAAGACATAAGAAAAGTTTCAGTGCGGCTCTCTCTCATACTTGACAGAGTGTGCCTTTGGCGCAACCTCCTCGCTCGACACCAATTGCATGTCTTGTACCTGTTGCTGACCCACGTTGGGTTCTTATTAGAGCGAGAGTGACTTATCCACAACATCTTGATCAAGAGGGTCCATCATCCTGCCCCTTGTGGACCTTTTGGTTATCCCAGTTCTGTTAGGGATATTATTTGGTTCAGATCCTTCTCAGGTTGCGGCCAGTGTTGCATCGGATCCAGTCTTGGTTAGGACAAGTGATGCTTTTTTTCAGACCTTCTGGCCCCTCATCAGTGCAGCCGTTGTCTTCCTCTACTTTATAGACTCCAGTCCCCTCCCAGGTTGTGGCCATTGTTGTATTAGATCCAGTCAAGACCAGTGAGGCTTCTCATGCAAAATCTTCCTTGAGGTCCTGGATCCTCTTCTTCAGAGAAACCCCCTTTTATTCCACTTTCTAGACTCCCTTCATGATCGAGGAAAGAAGGTGGCTTTTGCCTCATCACTTTCTTCGAGTGCAGGGAATTCACGCACTCCAACGCCAAGCATCTTGCACAAGAACTTGGAGGAATGTTTTCTTGAGGGAATGGAGTGCTCCTCTTTCTTCTCAAAACCCCTCACAAGGTTGGGGTGGCACTATCAGCCTCAATCTTGGTTTTTTTCAAGCTCCTTTGCTAAAGAAGCTTGATTTTATATTTTGTTCTTTAATGTATTGCATGATGTGCTTCTCCCTTGAGCCTTGCTCTTAGAGTTTCATTCATACTCAATAGAAGTATCTTTTTTTTGGGGGAAAGAAGGATATGGACAAGCCTCCTGCTCTAGCCATCACCTTGTATAAAGTGCATTTGACATTTTTTACAAAACATCTTTCTTTGGAGGATCTAGGCTACACAATGAGGAGTTTCTTCCTAGTCTCTCAAAGATGAAAATGTTAGCAATAGAAGCTCCCTTTAGCTGACTCTTTCCAGGAGGAGGGGACACAATGCTAGCAAGTGATTGGTGGTACTGCGGCCTTGGCAAAAACCTGCTTGTCCCTTGGCCCTTTTCTGATGATCCTTAGCCATTGGCTGATTTTCATTTCCATTGTGGCCTCAAATAGCTTCGCCTTGTTAAAAGAGAGCTAAGGATCTGCCGGCCAGGTTCCTCCGCCTGCTCTGCATGACCTACCACCCGTCTTCCTTTCTACCTCATGTCTTCTCTTCCACACCCCTTCTCTGGCCGCCCTCCTCCCCAGCCCCTCCACCCTCGTTCCTAGATCTTATGCCCTCCCTCTTCTCTTGTTGTATAACTTGTATAGCTCCCATACAGCATGTATGGATGCTCGTACAGGTGTGCACATCCCTTATCCCCCTCTCCCTCTCTTGCGTGCTCCTTATCCTCTCTTCTGAGCCTCTCTCCATCCCCTTTGGTCACCCTCTTTCCCAACCCCTCCATCCTCCTTCCTAGCCCTTCTGCCCACCTTCTCTGTGAAGATGCAAATACAGCTCTTATATAAGAGCACACACACACATATGAATACCTATGCATATGGGATAGCTCCCAATATGACATGTGGCATCCATAGGACACACTGGACTAGAACTCACACTAGAACACACATTTTTGACTCACTTTGGCTTCATATTCCAACACCCCCCCATGAAGGCAAGGTGTGAGACTACTGGAATGGAACCAAGAACAGAACATGACAATGACGTCATCAAAACTGTGCATGCCGGTGTAGAACTAGACATGGCTCCCACACAATCTCAAAGGCAAGTGAGCATGGCTCAGAGGCTAGTGAGCATAACATAGAAATCTCATCTAGCATGGCTCAGAGGCTCATCATGCATGGATGCATGATCAACTCAGAGCTCTAGGAGACCAATGCACCAACAAATAGACCTATCAAAGCCAAAAACACATGGCTCCCATAGTACATCCCCACCTAGCTCCAAAGACTAATGAGGAACATGGAGCCACACACCAAAAATATAAAAGAAATACATCATTTTAGGAGGACTATCCAAGGCAGAGGACCTTTATTGACTCAACACACATGATTTATTGCCTTCATTTTTGGGAAACACCCCCAGGGCAGAGTACCCAAATAGATTATGCTTTAGAAAGCAAAATCATGATCTCCATCATCCTCTAGATGCGGAAGATAGACTGTAAGAGCATGAACCTGTGTCGGCGGGTCATCTTCGTCTATAGCACTACTACTGGCAGATGCCACCCAACTAGCATGATCCTTCGATTGTTGTTGAGCAAGCTTCTGGTAACACCTGTCCTCCGTATGACCGAGCTTGTTGCAGTAACTGCACTTGAATGGCTTGAGTGTCTTTCCTCGTGCTGGTGGAGTCGATGGCCTAGGTCTCCATTTGCTGGTGGAGGCAAGTGCATGTGTAGTATCCGCTGAATAGGATGGAGATTCTTTGTTGCGGCAATCCTTTTTAAGCAAAAGAGACACCATATCCTCGAATGTAGTCGATGCAATGCGAAGTACTTTAAGGGCATTCTCAAAGTGAGAAATCCCTTCCATACTTGTCATCAGGACAGCCATTTTATCCTCGTCATCCGGGCAACACTTCAAATTGGAGAGTTGTTGAACTAAAGATTGAATTTTTGCTATATGCGCACTCAAAGTATCAGACTCTTCCATTTTCAGCTTATAAAATTGCATTTTCAGAAATACCTTGGAGTTGTTGATCTTGTTACCAAATATATTCTCAAGGCGTGCCCAAATCTCCTTTGCCTTGGACTTGAAGTCAATGTGATGAATCAATGAATCATCTAGGCAAAGCCCGATGATTGCGATGGCCCTCGAATTGTATTGCTTCCAAATCTTTCGTGTTTGAAGCTCCATTGATGCCTCAAGTGCTTCATCATCTTCGATGGCATCCCAAACATTCTCCTTCATGAGAAGGAGTTGCACTTTTGTTTGCCATGTGGGAAATCCATCCCCCTTGAATTTGTCCACAAGGAGAGAGTTGGTGGAAAGCGAACCCATAAAGCTGGCAGCAGCTAGGAGAGAGAAGAGTGATGGATAGAATGAAGGGCACAAGCGAGCTGAGGGAGAAATGGAGGGCTGAGGAGGAAATGGGAGAAATGGCAGGCAAAAGGAAAAAAAAATGGCGGGCACAATGGAGATGTAGGAGAGGAAGAAATGGCAAGCAGAATACGGGCACCAACTTGCGGGCAGCAGCTCCAAGAGAATGTCAGGCAGAAGGAGCAAATGGCGGGCTGGAGCAGAGGTCAACGATGAAGAGGATGGACAGCTCCACGTTGAGCTGGCTGCATCATGCTTGGGCTATCAAATCATTGAGCTCCAGAACAAAATTCACACACAGAAACAAATTTCGTCACTTCTTACAAGGGCTGTAACTTTTCACAGAAAACTCAGATTGCAATGATGTAAAAACAAAATTTGTAGTACTCAAGGTCCTCTACAACTTTGCTGAAGACACAAAGCCGTGATTCTGCTTCTAGATCCTGATAGAAGCGTCACATCGTCCGCAGGTCACAGAAAGATGTAGCTGAAGGAAGGAGAAGAGAGGTGGCAGATCATGGTGTGGAGAAGAGAGCTCTAGATGGAATTAGAGAAGCCATTCCTCCAAAGGGAATGAGGGAGAGAGGCTTCAATGTTCTCAATCTCTTACCTCAACCTCTTGGAAGATAGTCTAGCTCTAATACCATATGAAGATGCAAGACATGGGATGGAATGGAAAGGGAAAAGCAAGACTAGGAAAGCATAATGGAAATGAAATAATGTGAGAAAGAAATATACAACTAAGCAAAGTATTTACATGATCAAGAAAGGCATGAGGCTTGATGAAAATGACAATGAAAGTACAATGCCTTTATAGGAGTCAAATGTATATGGGATAAGTCCCATAGTGACACATGGCACTCTAGGATATTAAGTAGTATAGTACTACTCTAGAACACACTAAAGGTCACTCAAATTGACTCCATTTCCTAACACTCTGTCCCCTCTCCCTCGCCAATCCAGCCACTTCCTAATCCTATTAGTTTTCCTCAATCCCTAGTTTATTTTTTCCCTCAGGTCTCGCGAAATTGGATTTCTTTTTCAAAGGTTATAATTTGGCCTCCCATTTCAAGACCAATGAGTGGCTCCACATTTATCTAATCATTCTTCCACCTCTCTAGCAGCAAGGACATGTCTACTCTCGGAAGACAAGTTGCAATAGTATTTTCAAGTATCTGAAGGTTTGGTTTCAGTGGTATCAGAGCGTGATTTTGCTACTTTCCTTGGTGGCAACGGTCCAAAGACTCCCAAACCGACCCAAATAGACCTCAGTCTGCGTAGGATAGCTACGTGGGATAGCAAGCGAGCTTAAGGTGGCCACATCGGGTGAAATCCTTTGTATTAATTTTAGTATTTTGGGTCATACCCCAAACTAGTGGTTGAACTATACAACCAACACTCATACTTCATCGTGCATCAGGCTAGCTCCCGCGTCTTCACCCATAATCATTTACCTCCTCGGAAGGAGTAGGGGTTTTGCAGTTGATTGCTTTAGGCCCAGTCAAGTTTTTTTTTTTTTGGGCAAAAAAGGGACTTCTATTAAGTAAGAAAGAAACTCGCTAGAGCAAGCTCTGTGCGGAAATACAACATGCTAAGCATGTAATAAAAAACACCTCAGAGGAATGAGGAAGAAAGAAAACAAGGCTGAGGCTGAAAATGCCAACTCAACCCTGTAGAAGTCTCAGCAAAGAAGGGAGAGTCTCTCCAATCTCTGAGAAAATTAACTCTCCTGGAGGAGGCTGCTCGAGATGATCCCTGCATGGTCGCCCAAATGGCCATCAGAGTGTGTACCGTATCTGTCCAAGTACTGGCCAAGATATGAGAAGGGTGAACCTAAGAACCCTCCAAAGCCTCAGTGCATCTGGCTCTCCAAATGTGCCATGCTGCAATGCTAGCTAAGACCTCCCATGGAGAGTCGACCGAGGAATGAGCAGCCCTGAAGAGAGTCGCCGGAACATCCTCTAGAGAGCACGATTCCACAAGGTGTCGTCGGACGTGAAGAGCCGAAGAGGAGTCAAGTCTCTCCAAAAAGACCTGGGGCCCTGAAAGAGTAAGCCAAGCCACTGATCCTCAAGTCATATAGAAAGGTAGGTGAACAAAAGTGCTGGAAAGTCTTGCAATCCCCTTCCATATGATTCTCGCTTGTCTGCAATCCCAAAGGCAATGTTGTATTGTCTCCAAAGCAGATAGGCAATGAGGGCAAGAAGGGTCAGCTCCGAACCTGGATCTCCATTGGTTTACTGCTTTCCCACCATGAATAGAAAGCCAAAAGAAGAGAGTGATTTTTCTATTCCAGTGGGATTTCCAGAGCCTCTGCCAAAAAAATTTCTGCAAGTCAGCAGAAATCTGAAAGTTCTCCCAATGATGAGCTCTGGTAGGCCTCCAACCCCTACAGCTGAGCTGGAATTTCCTGGCATTACTAACCGTGTAACGAAAGAAGGGGATGCCCTTCTCTCGGTGCCCTTCATCTATCCATTCCCATTCCCCAGGGTCCCACTACAAAAACTTAATTGGGACACCTCCATAGAGCCACAGCCTCCATGACCCCAGGGCGATGTGAAGCCAAAATCATTGCCCCAATCCGGGGTGTCATCATCGCAAATCCAAAAACCATTGGATTTATGCCAATTAATGTGTGCACCTACAGCCGTGCAAAATAAATCCAAGGCTCCGGAAGGAAGTGAGCGTCCTGGGGGAGGCATCCAAAAAAACAGCCGTGTCATCTGCCAACTCACTATCCAGGAGCTCTTCTTCCCGGTGGATAGGAAGCCTCAGCCCATAAATATCAGCTTGAGATCTAATGTAGATACTTAGAGCTTCTGCCACAAACAGAAAAAGAAAAGGGGCAAGAGGACATCCCTGGCGGACTGATCTGAAAATCTGAAAAATCCATGCATCTGAAAAACCAAAGCGAGATAGAGTACCCTTTAAAAAATCCCAGTCTACTCTGCCGTAAGCTTTCTCAAAGTCCAAGAGTAGAATGGCCAATCTTTGGCGGCTCTGCATGGCCCATTCTGAGGCCTCCCAAAATGAGAAAATATTATCAAAAATACTTCTGCCATGCACAAACCCTGTCTGCGTGTCATGAATCAAATATGGAAGAAAAACCTGTAGCCGCAGACTGATGGCTTTCGCCAGAATCTTGTAAAAGGTGCCCAATAGAGTGATGGGTCTCCATTGAGACATAAGATTCCTATTACCCCCCTTTGGGATGAGATGAATGAGACCATATGTAAGTGAGTCCAGCATCTCACCAGAGTCCCACACGCCCTGCAGGGCTGATGTAATGTGATCACCAATCTGCTCCCAAAAAGTAATAAAAAAGAAAGGGGTAAGTCCATCCGAACCTGGGCACTTGCCCTTGTGAAGGGCAAGTAATGCAGTCTTGAATTCTGCATTGGTGAAAGGTGCATCCAAAGAAACATACATCTCATCCTTCACCAATACAGGGGATACACTGCCAAATAACCTCTCTGGCATCATCTATAGCCTGTGTGCCCGGATTTGCAGTAAGAAGGGATGCAAAAAAATCTGAAGCTACACGCATGACAACATCAGGATCTGACTATAACACCCCGTCTGAGTCAACAAGCTGCGAGACAGTATCTCTACTATGTCTGGGCCCATGAGTAGAGAAAAAGTGTTTGTTGACCCTGCCACCCATTTGAATCCAAAAGGATTCCCGAGCATGAAAGACATATTTTGCTCTCTGATCCAACAATGTCTGTATATGAGCCCTTGCTACAACAAGGCGCTCCTAAATCCAAACATCTGTGGGCCTCTTCTGCTCTTCCCTCTGAAGGGACGCTAATTGCTGGTGTATACCAATCTCACGTCTCCTGCAATCAGCGACTGTATGATAATAGTCACTAATTTCGGATAAGGCTGCAGCTACCTGAGATGGGCGGACAGCTCCACCCTGTATGTGAGAAACCCAAATTTATAAAATATCCTCCGTGAGGCTCTCCTCTACGTAAAAAGCATCCGGAATCCTGACACTGGCAGAGCGTCCTCTTCGATGAGGCTCAAGAATCTGCAACACCACTAGAAAATGATATGAGGTGGAAACCCCAGTGGAAATGCATACAGATCCTCCTCTGTCAAGTGCCCAATCGTCTACATAAAATCTGTCAATACGTGCATGGATGGGCATGTGTATTCTCCTGTTCGACCAAGAGTACAGGAGTGACTGTGGCATAACATGAAAGGCATCATCCAACGAAGTGTCCCTGCCACTGTACTGAAATAGAAAGGCATCCCAGGCTGCCCTCTCCAAAGAATGAATTCCACCCTGTCTGCCTCCCTTTTTGTCTGAAGGCAACTCAACCATGTTGAAGTCGCCACCAATGATCCAAGAATCTGCAATGGGGGCCCAAGAGAGTAACTCCTTCCAAAAGGAGATCCGCTCCCCTCTGTTGTTGGAAGCATAAAGATTGAGAAGACCAATCTTACGCCCTCCAATCAAAATAATGATCCATTGAGCTCTAGAGGGGGAAATAATACCATGACCCACAACCAAGGGGAGAATAGAAGGAGAACCGAAATGCAAGTACCTCGCCTTGTGCCCATAGTAGGCAACCAAAGATATGCCCTGAAAGCAGTTTGCCAGACTTAGAGCAATCACTGGCATCCAACTTGTGTTCCTGGATAAAAAGGATATCAATAGCACCTCTAGTGACACTTGGATGAAGCTGATTCCAGATCAGCTGCCTACGGCGACGGTGTGGAACTCCACCTAGGCCCTGTATGTTCCAGCTGACTATCCTCATCGACAGGAGGATGCTAGATGGAAAGGCTTACCCGACCTAGTAGAGAAGACCAGCTTCCCTTGGACCGAAACACTCCTGCTGAGGGCAGGAAACTCAACAGGTGAAAGAATTCCCACACCTGCTGAAGGGGAGGCCCTATCAAAAGGAATCCCAATGACCAAGACCCCTAAGGTGGACGGCACAAAGTCCTCATCATCCATGAAAGTAGCCGAATCTGCCAGTGCCGAAAAAGAGTTCCTAATAAACAAGTTCGGCTGAGGAGTGCCAAGAAGACCTGGACTCGTGGAAGATGGAGGAGAAGGACCTGCCAAGCCTCTATCAGCAGAACTGGAGCTGGGGGCTGAGGAGGTCTGTGGATGGGCTGAAGAGGAATTTGGAGTCCTCATCTGTGCCTACACTTTCTCTATTGTCTTGATTGTGGCAGGAACAGTTTGCGGGGAAGAAGTACTTGTAGCCCCCTCGTGGTCAGAAACCAAGGTGACTGGGGCTGGTGCATCTAAAGGCCCCTCTTGATGTGGAGCTGTAGTGTCTGGGGCTGCAGCAACATCCACCTCTAGAGTTTGGAAGGCGTCTGTCTGAACAGGATCAAAGGTCTCCTCTTGAGGTAAGGGAGCCGCTCAAATAGCTCTCCACCGTGGTACTGGGTGTGCTGCGGGCATTGGACGCCTTGCTGCCCCTGGTGGTCCTGGGGTGTGCGAAGCAGGGCGCCCTGCTGCTCCTGGTGGTCTTGGAGTGCATGGTACAGGGTGCTCGGGAGGTGCAGTCGAGGTAGTACTTGAAGGAGCCGCACCAAAAGACCTCTTGGGTCTTTTTCTCTTCCTTGGGCAGTCTCTAGCAAAGTGCCCAAGGGTCCTGCAAATCCTGCACTGGTCCTGTCTACCTGAAATCTCGACTCTCTGTCGAAAGAGAGAGCCGTGTGGATGCTGAAGCATGATGTGGTCATCTGAGATGTTAGGGTCAGAGAAAATGACCCTAACACAAGGCACCCCGTCTGCACTGACTGCCTCTACCGAGGAAGAAGGCATGCCAGGAGGGGGGGGGGGATCTCAATGACCACTCCCCCCGAATGTGGCTCCGATAGTGGAAAGCAGTCGATGGTAGACCTCAGGAAGACCAGGAAATCTAATGAACAGTGATGTGACCTGCTTGTCCTCCTCAACCGGATCGAAGCCCAAGGTGTAGGGTAAAAGAAAGATCCTCCTCGAACCCAAAGCCAGGGGATTAGCTTTGAGAACAAGGGCTGTGGACTCGTGGGAGTCGAAAACCACTTGGAAGAATCCACGTCCCAGAAGTCCAATATCCCTGAGGTGTGGGGCGAGATCTCCTGGTAATGCCGCCAGCATCCGGTCTCTAGCCTGTGATCTGGAAGGGTGTGACCCAAAGATGCGGGCGAAAAGTGATGTGGAGCCCTCTAATTCCACATCTTGCTTGAGCTGCTTCAACTCGTCTTTTGAAAAAATGACTGTTCTCGCGCCCGGTGGAAGTGGACGGAGATTGGCTGAATGGGGATCCATTCGCCAATCGATGTGAAAAGGCCGATTCCAACACTGAAAAAAGCTCTGTCCATGAAACTACTGCCCAGGACGCCCTGGAACACGGGCGTAGGAAGAAGGAGAAAGAGAGGGTAGGAGAGAGGGGAAGGGAAGGAGAGGAAAGATTGAGGGGGGGAGACGGAGGTAGGTTGAAGGGGGAGGCGTAGGGGAGCTGAGCTAGGAAGGAACGGGGCGGGAAGGGAGAGGGTGGTCGGGGATTTTTTTTTTCCTCTTTTTTATTTTTTATTTTTGTCTAAGGGGGGGTTAGGAGGGAGGGAGGGGGCTGGCGGGGAGGGAAAGGGAGGGCGGGGGAGAGGAATGAGGGGCCAGGGGGGGGGAGAGGAAAGGAGGGCGGGTTAGGAGCGGGGGGGGGGGGGAGAGCAGCGGGGGGGGAGAGGGATGGTGGGGGAGGGGGCGGGGGGCTGGCGGGTGGGAGAGAGGGAGGGAAGGGAGGGGGAGGGAGGGGCAGGTGTGAAGGAGGGGGCGGGGGGGCTGTCGGGTGGGGGAGGGGGCAGCGGGGAGGGAGAGGTAGGGGGCAGCGGGGGGGGGGGGGGGGGGAGAGGGAGTGTGAGGGAGGAGGAAGGAGAGAGGGAGGGTGAGGGAGGAGGCAGAGGGGGCTGGCGAGAGGGGAAGGAGAGGAGGAGCAGTGAGGGGGGGGAGAGGGGGGGCAGCGAGGGTGAGGGAGAGGGAGAGGGGGCTGGCTGAGAGAGGGAGAGGGGGAGTGCAGTAGTTCACGGGGAGAGGAGCAGAAATCTTCGCCAGAGATTTGCACACACACACCCCCCTTTCGCCCAGTCAAGTTTGATTCGGTGGGTTCAATTTTCCATCTCCCACATCATGGTTTCAAAACGAGGCAACTCGGCTACAAGACAGCCCAGTAAGAGATGCCCTATTGCACCTAATGAAGATATATATGAAGAATTCATAAAGGGAAGAGAAAGTGTTCCAGAAGTTCTCCTTCAATTCAAAGGTATTCAGATTCGTGTAAAAGAGGAAGGAGTCCAAAGTCATATGGAAGACGAAGCAAAAAGCACCGACGGAGATCTCCCAGCTCTAGCACATCTTCTTCTTCTTCTTCATCATCATCATCATCATCATCATCTTTTTCTTCTTCTTCTTCTTCTTCTTCTTCTTCTTCTTCTTCTTCTTCCTCCTCCTCCTCCTCCTCCTCCTCCTCTTCATCCCAAGAGCATTCATCTTCAGGGCGCAAAAGGAGGAAGAACAGATCAAGACAAAAGAATTTCAGAGGAGGAGGCAAGTCCTTCAAATTTCTACTTTGATGGAAAGTACGGGACAAATGAGAAAGCTATGGACTTCATCCGACAGTTAGACGTAGCTTTCCAGACAAGGAATTATCATGAGAAGTCAAAATTGAAGATTGTAAGTATCCATCTTACAAACAATGCCAGAGCATGGTGGGGAGCTCTTTTAGTAGCAAATGAAGCACCCAAGAAGTGGAAGAGTTTCAAGAAGCAATTTTTCGAGCAATTTTTGCCAATGAATTTTTATGATGATGTTTATACAACTTGGGAGAGTGTATCCATGACAGCTATGGATACAGTCGAGACTTACAATCAGAAGTTCTTTTCAACATATCCCCAGATTACTCCCTTCAAGAAAATTTCAGAGAAGACAAAGATGCGGAAGTACCGGGCTGGTTTGCATCCATGTGTTCGCACCCAAGTGAGTATTAAATGCAAGACATAGCTACAAGATTTGATGCACTCAGCCCTAGTGGTTGAGGAAACAAAGAAAGATTTGCTACGGGACATGGCTGCCTCAAGAGGAGACACCTTCAAAAGGAACATGACCCTAGCAGTTCAGGGACAAAGACAACTCCAGTTTCAAAATCCGAGGAGTCCATTGAAGCCCTACAAATGGAAGCTGAATTTTTCACAAGAGCAAATAGAGGCCTTTCGAAAGGAGGGAAAGTGTTTCCATTGTGGAAAATAAGGGCATTTGGCTGCCCAGTGCCCCTTTTGAGGAAGCAAAATATGCCAAAAGAATCGTGAAAGCCTTTGGCAGCAGGAGGAATCCCTAATATGTTGGGAAGAGCTACTGATCCAAAAGCTCGAGAACTTTTCCTCTCATGGGGTAAAGTAAGAGACCAAAATGCTTTGATCTTATTCGATCCAAGAGCTATAGATAATTTCATCTCAGAAGACCTAGCGTTGAGGCTAGGAATCAACTGTAGAGTTGGGACCAGCTCTAGATGCAGAACATATTTTTGAAAGAAAACCAGTTAAAGTTACTCTATTGATTGGAAAACTCAGGCTTCATATTCAAGACTATGTGGACCATGAGGCTATGTTTCACCCTTCAAACATCATGATGTCATTTTGGGTATGCCATGGTTCCACAGAAAGGAAGTAAATTTGGACACCAAGGCAAGAACACTCAGTTTCATGCACAAGAACAAAGAGCATAAAATTTTAACCAAAGGAAGAGGTGAGACAATATTGCGATTTATTCTAGAAGCTGTTTTGCGTGTTGCAAACTGCTCATAAGTGTCTTAATAGCAGCAATTTTATTCTATAGTATTTTCAAGTATCTTAAGGTTTGGTCACAGTGTGCATAACTTGCAGATCCGTTGCTCTCGAGGTATACATGCTGCTCTACCTAACTCAATCCCCAGTTGATGTGATGAGACCCGCATCTAGTGATAACCATCCTCAATGCATGCAAGACTTCTCTATCATCAAGATACTGGGGTCTGATGATGAGTCCATCCTCTGATACTCTTAGGAGAGAGAGGTTTATTAGTACCGTGAAAGGGAAAAAAATCCTATGAGATTGACAGATTGAAGTCAGCGTTTAGGTACACCTCCCGTGGGAGAAAGTAGAGGTGTCTATCAAAACAACAGATAAAGTACTTACGAGTCTAGCAATGATTAGGAAAGACTCCATTTGTCGAAAGTAGTTCATTTCATTCCCTAACATGTATTGTCAATCAAGCGTCGATCATGAGTAGTTTGAGCTCTATCTGGGACCAATTACGGTCCCATAAGGAGTTTTGGTGTCTTTGGAGCATGTCTGAGATCAGTTTGCTGTGCTACCATCCTCGACTCCTCTCAATATGGCATACTCGAGGATTGCTTGAGACTACGTGTTGCTTTAGATGCTGTGACGGGTGCTTGCGGGGCCTAAGTCCAGTCCCCCTGCTGACGTGGCATGCCTAAAAGTCAAGGTTCCCGGCATCTATTAACCATCTCCTTGCCCATGAAGAGGAAGTCTCTCATCACTTGTTGTCTATCCATGTTTGGATCTCATGAGTCTAGACATGAATTAGGTGACCTCGTATACAACGAGTGTGGCACATCTTCAGTTGGGTTAGTCAATGACACTACTCATATCTGTGTATTCATGGGTAAAAAGGCAATGATACCTCCTTGAAGCTCACTGTGTCTAGGGAACCACATCATGACACGCTCCTTCCGCTCTCAGTTGGGTGAGATCAGAAGTGAATGCCTAAGTATGCCTTGCTAGTGGGAATTCTAGTGGCGCACTTGGATTAGATGCCTTGAAGACAGGTAGAGGATTTGTAGAGAGGAACAACAGTGCAGGGTTGAACCCCTGTTGTAATCAGAAGCATTAATTAAATATCGTAAGGGGCGCCAAGGCATTTGAGGCCAGTGGGTGCACTGTGTACTATTTTCATTGAGCAGGGGCATTCGAGCCTCACCTTTGCTTTTGTTGAAGTTTGTTTCTAAGTTGTGCTAAGTGATTGAAGTGACTGAAGCTTGCATTGTGGCTATTTATGAAGTTTATGACTGAGTAGAAGAAGATCACTGCCCTTTTAGTTATTGAAGGCCGGTTTCACTATATATGTCCCTAGCCAACCTGCACCCAATCTCACATACATCATGCCTCTCATTGAGCACACTTTTCATAGCCAATGGTGTCAAACACACAGTCCTGAATCTTCACAACGGAGAGCATGAGGGCCTAGGGACTACGTATACCTTTTTAATGAAGCTGTTTGCACAGGTTTCCCTCACACCTGGTCCCATAACACCATCACCCCCATTCACAAGGAAGAAGATCCCATGAGTCTGAAAAATTACAGGACCATTATGATTGAGCATGTCATGTCCAAGGTCTATGCATTAGTGCTCGACACAGAGGTTAGCTGGTTTGTAGAGCTTCAGGGACTCAAAGCTATGAGACAGGCGACCCTTGGAGAACAATAGGATGCGATCCATCTTGTGCTGGATCTACGTTTAAAAAAAGAAGAAGGTAGTACTCTTGTCGAGTCTTCCCTCCTCCTACGACAATATAGTAAAGATTCTTCGTGTGAATGGTGAGGTGACCGTGAATAAGATGGTTTCCACTCCTTTGGATGAAGAAAGGAGTCATAAACGTGAGTATAATTCTCGAGATAATGCGTACCTAGTGGAGAACAACAAGAAGGTGCAAAAGAAAGACATGAAATGCACTTACTGTGGCAAATCTGGGCACAAGGACTTTTGCTATCGGAAGAGAGAAGCCCAAGGCAAGAAAAGCAAGGAGGCAGCAACTACTAGCAATCAGAGTGCGCATGCGGTTGCAGAGGAGATGCGAGGCCTGTGTGTCGTCAATGGCACCAACTATGATGACTTTGCATTCTAGATATGCATGCAGCACGTAGTATAGATCAATAATCGTAGTGTCAATAATCGTTATCACATTTTGTGAGCGAAAAGTTGAGGCATGTCATTATCACCATTAGATTTGTTGATAGGTGTGTCTTGGAATCAAAGAGATATGTCGCAACATCAACTCTGAGGTCAAGCTATTGATTGATCAATCTGGTTCTCGTCATTTTATCTTGGCTTATGGATCGGCTGTGTGTTTTGAGTCGAAAGCCTTTTGTAAGAAGACACACCCCTTCCCACTACTTCCACACTCTAGAGTTCACCACCATAGGCCGCCAAAAAGAGGCCATTAAGAAGCTGCAAAATGGGAAGGCCAAGGATCAAAAGGGCCTCCAAGCAAACTCCTAATCCGTGGTTGGAAGATGCTTGCTCTAATCCCAGCCAAGCTATTCAATGAAACTTTTGTATAGGCTCCCCCACTTCTTGGACCGCAAACACCATCATACCCATTCACAAAGTAGGAGATCCCATGGATGCAAGCAGCTCCCAAACTATCATGGTGGGCCACTTGATAGATAAGGCGTATGGGTTGACTCTTTAGATACGCACTAGTTGCATACACTGAGAGGGCGGACATGTGAGTGACTAGGCAGGCAGGCTTGACACTAGACCACATCTTCAAAAACAAAAACATATTACTGCTTTGTGAATTTAGAAGGCCTTCAATTTAATACCACAGGTCTACCTCATTGCACACCTCCGAGCTTTAGATATCCCACAAGATCTTATATGGGCAGTTGTGACTTTACACGAGAGAGTTATGGGCAGAGAACGCACGACATAGGGATTGTTAGAGGAGGTAAGAAGCTCCATTGAAACAAGGTTGCCCCTATCCTCCAACCTATTTGGCCTATACATTGATGAGCTGGCCTTTTTTGTGGACACACTGGAAGGCCAAGGCTAGACTTTGGCACAGAATGCCATACCTATATTGCATTCTGCCGATGACGTTGTTCTAATCTCTGACATAGCAAAGGGACTACATATGCATTTGACACACCCATGCTTCTAGGCATGATTCCAGCATCTGAACATGGAGTCTATCATGTTTGATTCTTTAGTCAGACCAGCCGCTCTATACGCACATGTCATCACGAAGATTGAAGCTTTATGACTAGCGGGCAAATCAATGGATGGACAGATTACATGTCTTCACGAAGATTGAAGCTTTGGACCTTAGACTTAGAGAGGATAAGTGGACCAGTTTTGAGAGACTACACGTCGTGATGCTGTCTCGCGTGATCCAAGGGAAGAGCTTCACTCCACATGATATTATCATGGTGGAGTTTGCTTGTGAGATCCCTCCATATAGATGTCTCATTCTACATCATCATCTAGACAGCTCAGCTGGACTGATGTAGGGCCAACGAAGACTCTCATGGAGGGCCCTCTCATCATCTATACGAAATCAGCCTTTCCAGGATTATGTGCCTGCTGACCTGCTTCATGAGGATCAGACCGAGGTGGAAGAAAAGGATGAAATCTTGGTTCCAGAACAGATTTTGGCACATATAGAAAGAAAAGTGAAAGGTAGAGTTTCCCGTCACTACCTGGTGAAGTTTAGGATTTATCCTGCACTGGATGCAAGGTGGATGGAGGAGTGTGACATGGTAGAGTCACCTCAGATTTTGCAGCTCTACCTGGATGCGTTTTAGCTTGCGCCCACTGCAGTACAGGCTCCTACAAGTTCAATAGAGCAGAGATCTAGAGCATTGCCTCATGCTCGAGAGGAGGGTAGCACCTCCCCTTCCTTGATTCAGACTGCTCATGTATCTGGAGATCGCTTAGTGGCACCGATTGTCTCACCCGAGATACTGCTTGCTGACAATATTTCTGCCATGAGGTCTCCATGATGGGTGTTCGCGACACTCGACACAGAGGATGCATTGATGTATGGATGGACTC
Source organism: Dipteris shenzhenensis (assembly GCF_047967505.1). NCBI lineage: Eukaryota > Viridiplantae > Streptophyta > Polypodiopsida > Gleicheniales > Dipteridaceae > Dipteris > Dipteris shenzhenensis. The sequence goes on from NC_141619.1 coordinate 35,538,630, forward strand.
TCAAGCTCTCCTAGCCCATATTATCATTGCAAGTTGTATCTTACAGATGATGTGTATTCCAGTATGGGCTATTTCTGCCTATTTGTAATTTTTCCACAGTAACCTAGGTAATTTGCTGTTTTAAGAAGAGGGTATGTCACAGGGATGTGAAAAGTGATGTAAAGTATCTTCGTAGCTCAACCTATGCTTAACTCGAGGTTAACCATGGTTAAGTGTTGTAATGGTTTGACTGGCTAGAGGAAGTGCACACTTCCTAGAAGTTCCTAGGGGCAAAGTCTAGGTGCACCACTAGGTCCTAGGGGCAAGGCAAAGGCTTTAAAAGAGGGATCTAAAAGTTGGGCCCAAGGACAACCAACGTTGTTCTTGGTATGGGGGTTAGGACTTTAATGAAGGGAAAAATGGCAAGAAGGAGGTGCCATTTGTCATGCATGTGTATGTACGCCCTTCCCCCACCTTCCATCTCTCTCCCCTCACTCTCCCAGAGGTGCTGGACGTTTTCAATTGTTCCTGTGCAGTTTTTGAGCTATTTCAGCTATTTCAAGGCTTTTTTCAGTCGTTTTAAGCCTATTTCAGTTGTTCCAAGGCAAGTATGCACTTCTAGGAATTGCCAAGAGTCATTTTTTAACTTTTTGAACATTTTCGTACGGATTGTACAAACGTTCGCATGGATGTACAGATCCGTACGGATGTGTGCCGCCTCCATCGGGGTGCCCGAGGTTGTCTTTTGTTGTGCTGGACCTTTCTGCACGTGTTTTTAGCTGCGTGGTGGCTTCTGAAGCTGTTCTGGACTAGTATAGGCTGCAGGAGGAAGTTTCCCTGCTGCTTTTGCAAAACAAATCCAACGCCGTCCTGAATGAAGTCAGTGTCTGTGAAGTGGCATATAAAAAAACAGCTGTATCATCTGCCAACTCACTGTCTAAGAGCTCATCCTCCTGCCTGAAAGGAAGCCTGATCCCTACAATACCAGCTTGAGCTCTAATGTAATAGCTCATAGCTTCAGCCACAAATAGGACTAGAAAGGGGGCGAAGAGGCATCCTTGGCATACTGATCTGGTAATCTCAGACCCATCCCCCCTAACTCTACCAATAAGAACCTTGGCTATGGGCTGATCTATAGAGGGCTGAAACCCCTCTGATCCATGCATATGAGAAAGCAAAACGAGTAAGTGTGCCCTCCACAAAGCCCCTGTCATAAGCTTTCTCAAAGTCCAAGAGTAGAATGGCCAGCATGTGGCCATTATGCATAGCCCAATCCTAAGCCTCCCAAAATGAGAAAATGTTATCAAAGATGCTCCTGCCATGCACAAATCTCGTCTGCGTATCATGGATAAGATTTAGAAGAAAGGGCTGCATACGAAGGCTGATAGCTTTAGCTAGGATTTTGTACAAGGTACCCAGCAAGGTAATCGGTCTCCACTGAGACACTAAATTCCTGCAACCCCCTTTCGCAATCAAATGAATGAGGCCCTCCATAAGTGAGTCTGGCATCTCACCCGAGTCCCATACACCCTGCAGAGCTGAAGTAATGTGATCCCCAATCTGATCCCAAAAAGTAATGAAAAATAAGGGGGTAAGTCCATCTGAACTAGGACACTTGCCCTTGTGAAGGGTAGAGAGAGCAATCCTGAACTCTACGTTGGTGAAGGGTGCATCAAGTGAGACATTCATATCCCTTGTCACCAACCCAGGTAAGTATCTCCAAATAACCACTCTAGCATCATCTGTGGCCTGAGTGTCAGGATCTATTGTAAGAAGGGAGGCATAGAAATCGGTGGCAACCTACAACACGGCATCTAGATGTGTTTGAAGAAGTCTACCTGTGTCAACAAGCTGTGAGACGCTCTCCCTACTATGTCTGGGGCCAAGAGTAGAGAAGAATTGCTTGTTGACCCTACCTCCCGTCTGAGTCCAAAATGACTCTCTTGCATGAAAGGCATACTCTGCTCTCTGATCTAAAAGTGACTGCTCTGCTGGGCCCTTGCTGCAACAAGGCGCTCCTAAATCCAAGCATTTGTAGGCCTCTTCTGCTCCTCTCTCTGGAGGGCAGCCAATTGCCGGCGGATACCTATCTCACGCATGAGGATCTCACCCCTCCTGATACGAGCAACTGAAAAATATGGGGGTAAGTCCATCTGAACCAGGACACTTGCCCTTGTGAAGGGCAGAGAGAGCAATCTTGAACTTTATGTTGGTGAAGGGTACTACCAGTGAGACAGTCATATCCCTTGTCACCAACCCAGGTAAGTGTCGTGAAATAACCACTCTAGCATCATCTGTGGCATGAGTGTCAGAATCTATTGTAAGAAGGGAGGCATAGAAATTGGTGGCAACCTGCAAGACGGCATCTGGATGTGTTTGAAGAAGTCCACCTGAGTCAACAAGCTGTGAGACACTCTCCCTACTATGTCTGGGGCCAACAGTAGAGAAGAACGGCTTGTTGACCCTAGCTCCCATCTGAGTCCAAAATGACTCTCTCGCATGAAAGGCATACTCTGATGTCTGATTTAAAAGTGATTGCTCTGCTGGGCCCTTGCTGCAACAAGGCACTCCTGAATCCAAGCATCTGTAGGCCTCTTCTGCTCCTCTCTCTGGAGGGCATCCAAGGATACCTATCTCATGCTTGAGGATCTCACCCCTCCTTATATGAGCAATTGAAAGATTACGTGCAACTGAAAAATAAGGGGGTAAGTCCATGTGATGCAATCTCTGCAAAATACCGAATGAACCTCTTGTAGTACGAGCACAAGCCTAGAAAGCTGCGTACTTCATGGATGTGTTCTTTAGGTGTGGCCAATTCCTGATGGCCTCTACCTTGGCAAGGTCCATCCTAACTCCATCCTTTGAAACAATGTGCTCGAGAAAATGGATCTCATGCATGAAGAATTCACTTTTCTTGGCATTGACAAGCAGCTTATGCTTCGGTAGCTCCTCAAGAACAATTGCCAGGTCAAGTGTCTGGATGCTTGGTCATTAACAGTTGGTTACAGTCTTTGTGGAATGCTTGGATACCTTTACACAATTGGTCATGGACAAATGGTGAATGCCTTGGCACTTGGGTGCTAGTGTGTGCACTAGGATGGAATGCAGGTTATAGCCAAGGTTTGGCCTGGACAGTGGACTTGCCCGTGGGGCAGAGCACAAGGATGAGCCCTTGTTGTATGTACCAATTTCATTCCTAAAGAAATAAATAAATACCGGAAGGGGCGCCAAGTGTTTGGGGCGAGTGTGGTGTCTTGTACTTGATTTCATTGAGCAGGGGCACTCTAGCCTCCATCCAGTTATTTCTCCAATTGTTTCTAAGTGGTATTGTTTAAAGTTAAGTGGTTGGAAATGATGCAAATGTGGCTGTGAGTAATGAATATGCAATGCAAGTTATAGTCTACTGCCCTTTAGGAAACTGAAGGCCGGTTTCACAAAGTCTCTTCAGCGTGGTGGTCTTCGTATAAGATTGAATCTAGGAAAAGTGTAGAGACTGGAGGTCTCATGAAATTCTTTTTTGGGAATGATCGTGGAAAGCTATTGAAGTGTAAGGATATCGAGATGAGAGAGAGAGAGAGAGAGAGAGAGAGAGAGAGAGAGAGAGAGAGATGATATGATATGATTGTATTAAAGTCCTCTTGAGACACTTCAGGATCTATGGGACTGGTGATCACTATTAACAAATAGTGATCTTTACATACGATGAAGGAAAATACTATAGACTTGCTATGTAGCTAGTACTTGTTGGGCTAGCTTGTGTGCTAGTCCAAGTACTTGTAATTTCCTAGCTTTGTATCTGGCTGATCCTCAATAGATTTTTTAGATACCTCTGTTGTTGTGACACAAAAAATGCTACAGAAACTCTGGCATACCCCAGGAACAAAAATGCAGTTTTATACGCAGGAAATTAGCTCAATGGACAGCTATGGAATGCAGAAATATCTTGGGGAAGACATTTCAACATTCAAAAGGAATCTAATTTTCAAAATCAGAAGTAGTTCACATGATCTTAACGAAGATATTTCAACATTCAAAAGGCATCTAATTTGCAAAATCAGAACTAGTTCACATGATCTCGAGGTAGAGAGGGTAGATGGGAAAGACACAGAATCTCCAGAGAGGCAAGAACCTGTAAAATCTGTCCCATGAGGGAGGTAGAAAATGAAAAGCATGTACTCCTAAGATGTAGAGCCTACGCACACATCAGAGAAGCTATGGGCACAACAGAGATCTAGAAAAGCTGTTGGCGCAGCCAGCCAAAAAGCTAAGAAGCTACTTGAAAGAGATTCTGAAACATCGCAACAAGGTACTAGGTCTAGCACACAAGGTAGCCCAACAAGTACTCAATACATAACAAGTTTGTAATACTTTCTCTCACAAGATGTAAGGGATCACTATTAGTTGATAGTGATCCCAGTCCCATAGATCTTGAAGGGTCTCACGTGGACTTTAACATGATCATATCATGTATAATGCATGCATCACTTCTAGAGAGAGAGAGAGGGAGGGAGGGAGGGAGAGAGAGAGAGAGAGAGAGAGAGAGAGGGGGTGGGGGGGGGGGGGGGGGGGGCTAGGGGACGGAGTATTCTCTATGGATAGATTCGTTTTTTTTTGCTTTTGGAGTGATTCCTTGATTCTTCTGTACTAATGGAGGGGCTTTCTCCATGCTAGAATGATAGATAGAGAAGAATTTCAGAAGGTGATGGAAGTGATGAGGTCTCGCTCAAGGCAAAGTTCTCTTCAGCGTGATGGTCTTCGTACAAGATTGAAGCCAGAAAGAAGTTTAGAGACGGGGGGTCTCGTGGAATTTTTTTTTGGGAATGATGGGGGAAAGCTGTTGAAGCATAAGGATTTCGAGATGTTCCTTAGAGAGTTACATGAAGAGGTTTGTGTAACAGCTCCTGCAGTTTCTGTCACTTACCTTGTTACCCTAGACAAATTGAGAGCACTTTTTATGTTTTCACCTCAATGTCAAGATGATGATGATGCTGCTGCTGAAAGTGATTCCTAATGTTTCCTGTGTATTCAATTAGTGTGTGGTATGTGCAAACTTGCACACATTTTGTAAGGAATAATGAAGAGCTAATTTTTCAAATTGTACATTTTTCATTCTTTATTGATAGATCATGTTTTTAAGTACTCTATAGTAGAAACGTAATGTTCACAAACTTGGGTGTTTTGAAGTTAGAAGCTATGATTATGGACATCATGATGTGACACAACCTAGCATAAAAGGAGTGCCTAGAGCATCTCATGTATAGCATGCCTACAAATGATGGAATGCACAGACACGTGTGCACACAAGCATGCATACACACACAATTTCACATAGAAATGGACACGCATATCACAAGGCCCCAATCTAGTTTGAAATCGGCTCTGCTCAAGCCAAATTGACAACAGGCACGCCTCACCAGCTGGACTCTTATCAGGTCCATTTCCAGCATGTGCATATGCAAACCTTCCTTTTTGAGTCCGTAGCCAGGACCTGTATGCAGGAGATTTCTAGGAGTGGATTCTTAATAGGTGTGAAGTGGGCTGGGTTTGAGAGAATACAGGCCAGGATGTTCTCACGTATGATCTATGGGAAAAGGTGCACCCTACATGATGTCATACTTGTAGAGTTTGCCACACGACTCTACAGACAGATGTCTCGTTTCAGACTATCACTTTTGGAAAAGGACAAAGAGTATGGCATGACAAGCCTTGTCAGGTGAGCTCTCTTATCATCCATGCAGCTTGTAGCAGATGGAGCTTAGAAATGCTGCTACTCAGGAGCTACCAAATGGTTCCATTCTTGAGGCATGTCCATTGACCATCTCCTACCATACCAATATTCTCTTGATGTGCCCACTCTAAGCTTGACATGACAGGAGGTTCATCAGATCATTGGAAATGAAGAGTGAGGAAAAAAGACCACAAGAGAGAAGAGGAGAGGTGGCAGAAAAGGAGATGACAAACACTGGGAGTTTCCAAATTGTGTAAGCCAGCCAATGAAGCCTGCAAGGAGAAAGTGATACAGTGCTAAAAGAGAGAAGAGAGGCACCTTGACTAGCTATTGTCCATGGATGGCTATGCGTTGTGGCTGCTGGAGATATGTGCATTCAGCACAAAGAACTACTAACAAATAAGACTTGAAAATGTTGACCTGTGCCTCTATGTTGTACACGACTCTTGATGAAGATAGGTGTCATTGGTGTTAAAAATCATAGATTGGCATATATGTCGTGACTTGAAAAATGCCTCTAATGTTTCCCAACAACTTTCAAGGATTTCCGATGTGTCAAAGATCAGTACAGCATTGATGGCATAAAGCAGGATAGGGACAATGTCTTTGCCAGTGCGGAGCCTGGTCCTCTTAGTTTGTCCACAAAAGAAGCCAACTAATCCATGTAAAGCCTGGAGAGTGTGGGGGCCAAGAGGCACCCTTGCTTGACACCAATGGTGCAACTCACCTCCTCTGACATGCCTTGTGTCATGTGCATTGTGCTTATGACTCTTTTTTTTTTTTTTCCATGAAAAAGACTTCTATTAAGTAAGAACAAAAACCCGCGAGAGCAAGCTCAAAGCGGAATACATCATGAAATCATGAGGATAAATAAAAAACCCCTCAGAGTGAGGTGGAAAGAAGCCAAGGCTGAGGCTGAAAGTGCCATCTCAACCCTGTAGTAGATTCAGAGAAGAAAGGAGAATCCTTCCATTCCCTGAAGAAAGAAGCCCTCCTAGCTGAGGCTGCACGGGAGTCCCCTTGCATACCCGTCCATACGGCCATCAGAGTGTGTACGATGTCTGTCCAGATACTAGCCAATGTGTGCGAGGGATGAACCTGAGTACCCTCCATAGCCTCTGTGCATCTGGCTCTCCAGATATGCCAGGCTGCTATGCTCGCTAGAATCTCCCAAGAAGTATCCACAGAGGCATGTACAGCTGTAAAAGGACGGTGTGGTACCACATCCAACGAACAGAACTCAACCCGATGACGTCGAACCGAAATGGCCCGAGAGGAGTCAACTCCCTCATAGAAAACCTGAGGTCCTGTAAGAGAAAGCCAAGCCACCGAGCCCCAAGTCATAAAAAGTGGGAATGGGCAAAGTGACTGAAGATCCTGGATATCCCCATCCAAATCAATCTCGCCTGTCTGCAATCCCATAAGCAATGCTGAATAGACTCCGAAGCAGAAAGGCAACGAGGGCAAGTAGGGTCGGCTCCGAATCTGGACCTCCAAAGGTTCACTGCAATCCCTCCATGGATAGAAAGCCAAAAGAAGATAGTGATCTTTCTATTCCTGTGGGATTTCTAGAGCCTCCTCCAGAAGTACCTCTGCTGATCCGCAGTAATACCAAAAGTCTCCCAATGAGGAACTCTGGAGGGTCTCCAACCTCTACTACTGAGCTGAAATCTCCTGGCATTACTGACCGTGTAACGAAAGAAGGGGATGCTCTTCTCTCGATGCCCCGCGTCAATCCACTCCCACTCTCCGGGGTCCCACTGTAAATACCTAATGGGAACTCCTCCATAGAGCCAGAGCCTCCAAGACCCGGTGGAGAGTAGCTAGGGGTCAGGGTCTAAGAACCACTCTGAATCTAATCCCTGCATCAAAAGACCTACAAAGCAGACTCAAGCAAGATGTCCTCTGTGCACCTGAGCAATCTGCCACCATCCTGGACACTAAAAACCAAAGCATCCTCCTGTGCATCTCGGAAAGCTAAGACCTGAAGCGGAACCCCGCCTCTCGAGAAAGTACCTGCCCAAGTGGAGGAAGTGAGTGGCATATCATCTGTGTCTATCCAAGCCTCTGGAAGGGCTGCCTCAATCTGCAAGATCCTCCCTGCACTCCCTCTGAGATGTCCTGTCAACCTTGATTTGGTTTCCTCTGGAAGCCTACGGAAAGCTTTCCAAGATCCCAAAGAAGAAGCAGGTCCCCTCTCCCACCTGGCCCACTGCATGTAGAGTGAGGCACCCAGTGGCTTGCCAAGATCATCTAAAATACTGTCGTTCCACATGATGGGCTGCCTATCAATCTCTTCCCGGGAGGAAGGAGGAATCCTCCGAAGAGAGCTTCTGAAACTGGCCCAAGCTTTCAGAATGGCAACCATGAGAGGGGACGAAGGTGACCTGAGGTGTGCTGTGGTGAAGATCCATCTAACACTGCTCATCCAGTCTCCTCCTGAGGAAGGTGTGCACCTGTATGCTGCTGATAAGAAAGTCCTTCCACGGTTCCTGTCCTGGCATAAGTCCTCGCACCACCATCTTGCAAAGTAAAGCTCTGCACTGTAAATCTGGATCAATAATATTGAGACCCCCATCCTGTGTAGGAAGGATGAGGGTCTCCCAAGCCACCCTGGCTAAGGCATCTGCTGTGCCATCAAGCCCACTCCAGAGAAAGTTCCTGATCGGTCTTCTGAGCTGAATGATGCAGTCCCTAGAACGGCACCAACATGAACATATAAACCAGGCTGTGGCCAAGAGGACCTGGTTAACCACCACAACTCTAGAGGCAAGATCCAGCTTGGCTGAGCTCCAAAAGAGAAGCTTCCTTTTGATGCTCTCCAACACGGGAGCAAACTGCTGCGTGGTAGAAATACCCAAGCCGACCTGGCAGCCCAAATACCTGATAGGCACACCCCTCTGAACCCAAGTGAACCCTATGTCAAGCCCCCAAACTGGAGTGTCCTGTGCTTATGACTCTTTCATATAGTGCCATAACTTCTTATATGATATCACCTGCAATTGTAGTGTTGAAAGGTGTGAAATCAAGCAAGCCCATTGAACCAAATCAAATGCATCATGAAGTTCACGAAGCAGCAATAAACCTTCTGCTTCCAATGTTTGGTCTCCTCGATAAGGGCCTTCAGAGTGAAAACGTTCTATAGTGTGGAATGGTCCTACTTTAACCCTATCTGTCCCTCGGATTTGCATGTCTTCCTTCTATGCCTGATTACTAATGTTATCTCAAGAATTGATCCATACACCCTGGCCATCAAATGGACTACCATCATGGCCCGATAGTTACTAGTTTCCGTATAGTCTCTTACTTTGTGGATCAAGGCTATGGTGTTGATGGTCCAAATTGTACCCTTTACAAAGAGCTTCATTAAACATCTTGGCCAAGACCAGAGAGCAAGTACCTCGGAGTTGTAGGTTAGGAATTCAGCTTGGAGGCCTTCATAGTTCTTAGCTTTTACCATTTTGAAACTTTTTGACTGCTTCATTCAGCCTGGAGGTAGTGAAAAGAGAGGAGCTAGTGGACCACGTGTAGTCTTAACCAAAACTCTTTGGAATCAGTACTACAGAGGAGCTGCTTCTTGTACTCAGCAAGAAACTGTCACTGCTTGCATCCCATCAAGCATCAATTGTCCTTGCCATCAATTTTCTATTTGGGTGTCCTTTTGTGGTCTCAAATTACCAGTGTTGCGGCCTAAGCATTGCGCTCTCATCATCATGTTTCCTGTTTTGGGGAACAGACCCCTCCATGGGTTTCCCATTAACTTGACAGGGTATGGAAATGAGTGTTGTGCAATAATGTTGGGGAACAGACCCCTCCATGGGTTTCCCATTAACTTGACAGGGTATGGATATGAGTGTTGTGCAATAATGTGGGATGGGCTGAGTGAGGAGCTGGGCTTTCGTATGCATCAAGTGTGTGCTGGCTATCTATGCCTTCTAGAAGTGTGGCCATATAGCTAGTCCCTATATGGTCTTGGGAAACGTCATATGGGTGGTATGTGGTGGGAGTGGATGGTGGGAAACATCATATGGGTGCCTGGAGAGAAATAGCATGCTACATTGTAACTCCCCTGGTACAAAGTCTTGAGGCGGATCCACATGCTCATTTGTGCTCAAGACAGTGACAGGGCTGCAAATGCGATCAGACCAAGACTGCTACCCCCCTTGACCCCGTAGTCTATCTGTACATGTTTCTGTCCTCTGGATTGAAAACCATTACTATGGGTAGGCCCCTTTCGGGGTTCTGATGTGTTTATGTGAAGAACACAAGAGCACATACCTATGTATTTACGACAAGCTAGAAAGCCATAGGATATGGGAAATTTTGTGCCATGAGATATTTATAAGCTCAGAATTGGGTCTGACAGATAACCCAGGTAGCAACAGCACAATTCATTTTTCATATTGAACAGTGGGTTATCCAGATTCGAACCACATATTGTTCTGTTGTCATCACCGAAGTGATGCAAGCAACCAAATCCATGGCTGCACTATTAATATCCAGGGGAAAAGCAAGTGGTTGTAAAACTTAACTTTAACTGGCCATCTGAAAGATGGCACAATTACTTCTTAAACTCAACAAAATATTAAACACAGAGTTCCAGACTTCCTAAGCAGAATGCTTTTTAAATGTAGAATATTTAAAACCTCTACTTGGAAGTCACCAGCAAAATGAACATGAAATTAAGAAAAGATGTTCAAATAGATGCATGATATCTATCAGAGGCACAACATTGTGGCAAATTTTTTTCTATTTTAATGCTCACTTGATGCACGCTTTACCAACACAGAGTTCAAGAGTGCTCTCTCCGCCCTTCATAAGGGCAAATGCCCTGGTTCCGATGGTCTTACTCCTTTTTTTACAACCTTTTGGGATATGATAGGTGATCATATTACTTCAGCCCTGCAGGGCATTTGGGACTCGGGTGAGATGCCTGACTCACTGACCGAGGGACTCATACACCTTATCCCGAAAGGTGGCAACAAGAATTTTGTATCCCATTGGAGACCCATCACTCTTTTGGGCTCTCTGTACAAAATCCTAGCCAAGGCGATCAGCATCCGGTTGCAGCCCCTTCTTCCAGACCTCATCCATGATACTCAGACAAGCTTTGTGCATGACAGGAGCATATTTGATAATATATTTTCCTTTTGGGAAGTCACAGAGTGAGCTATGCAGAACGGGCAGAGGCTGGCAGTTCTACTCCTGGACTTTGAGAAAGCCTATGACAGAGTAGATTGGGGTTTTCTTGAGGGCACTCTTCTACGGTTTGGATTTTCAGATGCATGGATTAGAGGGGTAGCCTCCCTTTACAGATCAGCCCACAGCCAGGTTTTGATTGGAGGGGTAAGGGGTGACAGGTTTCAGATTTCCAGATCAGTTCGTCAGGGATGCCCTTTAGGCCCCTTCCTCTTTCTCTTTGTGGCAGAAGCTATGAGTATCTTCCTTAGATCTCAGGCTGAGCTTTATGGGTTGAGATTGCCCTTGAGACAGGAGCAGGAGCTTTTTGACTATGAGTTGGCTGATGACACTGCTATTTTTATTGAGGCCTCTTCGCAGTCACTTGATTCTTTCCGGACAGCCTTGGATATTTTTTGCTCAGCTGCAGGGGCACACATTAATTGGCATAAATCCTTTGGCTTTTGGATCAGTGATGAGGACACTCCAGGCTGGGGAGTTGACTTTGGCTTTTCTTGGATTCAGAGGGGTGTTCCTGTCAGATATTTGGGATGCCAGGTAGGATTGGGCATCTCTCCAGCACAGCAGTTTGCCCCAGTACTAGAAAGTATAAAAGCTCCTTTTTTGGAGCTCAGCCAAACTCGACCTTGCCACTAGAGTTGTGATAGTGAACCAGGTTCTATTGGCCACCGCCTGGTTTGTGTGTTCTTGCTGGTGCCGGTCTAGGGATTGCATCACTCAGCTCATTAGACTAGTCAGGAATTTTTTATGGAGTGGACTTGATGGCACAGCAGATGTTGCAGCGAGGGTAGCCTGGGAGACCATTATTCTCCCTACTTGGGAAGGGAGCCTTAATATCATTGACCCGGACTTGTAGTGCAGGGCATTGCTTTGTAAGGTGGTGGTGAGGGGACTCATGCCTGGCAGGAACCTTGGAAGGATTTCTTTTTTGGACGCATTCAGGCTTGCACACCTACCTTAGGAGATGATTGGGTGGACAGCCCTCGCTGGATTTTTACTTCTGCCTCTCTCATGTCTCCTGCCTCTCCTCTCATGACTACCATCCTCAAAGCTTGGGGGAGCTTCAAGAACACTCTTCGAAGGGTTCTGCCCTCTACCCTTGAAGAGATTGATAGGTAGCCAATCATTTGGAACGATAGTATACTTGATGAGCATGGCAGACCTCTGAGCACTTCCCATTATATGCAGTGGTCTGGATGGGAGAGAGGCCTCGCCTACACAGTAGGCACTTGGAAGGCTTTTATCAGGCTACCTGAGGATCAGAGGCTACAATCCATGAGTCACCTCAGAGGGGTAGCACGCAGGATTCAGCAGCTAGATGCAGCCACCCCGGTGGATTGGATAGTTGAGATGCCTATTACTTCCTTGGATGGGAGCTTTTTCGAGGACAGCAGTTCCTCTACAGGTGATCGCTCTTCGAGGTCTCGGGGAAGATGCTCTAGTCTTTGACGTTGGGAATGGAGGTATACTCTCTAGATCCACGGATGATATTCTTCTAGAGGTTGCCTTTCAGCCTGTCAGGATTGCTGGTTTTGTGGACCATGGAGCGGGCTTGCAGTGATACTTAGACCCCGACCCTCTGCTCTTGGCCCTGGGATCCTGGAGGTTGTGGTTATATGGAGGTGCACCTATCAGGTGCTTGCAGTGGGACCCACAAGAGTGGGAGTGGATAGATCATGGGCACCGAGAGAGGGGGATTCCCTTCTTTCGGTTCACGGTTGGTAATGCCAGGAGATTTCAGCTGAGCAGTAGAGGTTGGATTCCCTCCAGAGCCCCCCATTGGGATAGCTTCTTCATCACCGCAGATGTGCGTAGGAATTTCTGGAGGAGGCTCTAGAAATCCCTGAGAAATTGAAAGATCACTCTTTTCTTTTGGCTTTCTATTCATGGAGGGATTGCAGTGAACCTGTGGAGATCACGATTTGGCGCTGATCCCACTTGCCCTTGCTGTCATTCTGCAAAGGAGTCAGTGTGACATTGCCTTTGGGACTGCAATCAAGCGATAATTGTTTGGAAAGGAGTTGCTCGAATACTCAACATTTTTCATACTTCCCCTTTCTTCATGACTTGGGGCTCGATCGCATGGTTATCCCTTACTGGGCCCCGGGTGTTTTATGAGGGTGAGCCTTCTTCTTGGGCACTCTCGATCCGCCGACAGGTGATAGAGCCCTGCTCTCTTCAGGATGTGCCACATATTCCTTTCAGAGCTTCACATGTTTCAGTGGACACCTCTTGGGAGATTTTGGCTAGCATTTCCTCTTGCCACATTTGGAGAGCCAGATGCACAGAGGCCTTGGATGACACCTAGATACACCCATCACAGGTGTTAACGGGTATTTGGAGTGACACGGTTCACACTTTGATAGCCATATGGGCTAGCATGCAGGGCCCTTCACAGGCAGCCTCTTCGAGTTTGGAGGGGTTCTCCCTTTTTCTCGGAGGTTGCTACCGGATTGAGATGGCACTATCAGCCCCAATCCTTTCTTTTTGGCTCTTGAGCTTTTCATGCATTGCATGGTGTATCCCGTATTCCGGTATGGAGCTTGCTCTAACGATTTTCTTTAATACTTAATAGAAGTCTCTTTTTTGCCAAAAAAAAAAAAAAAAACAATGCCATGGCTTACCTCATGGTAGGTGAGAGTGGGATGGATGCAGACTCAAGGGTATACTGAAACAGTGGCAGTTTGTCCATCTGTAGACCCAAACCTGCAAACCATCTGCGTGTCCAAAGCATACCCTCTAATGCAATAGATGAAGTTAGGGCTAGCCATGGCAATCCGTGCTATCTGAATGTCATGTTATCGAAATCCCTGACTCTGTGGAGATAAGTGACTATCTCAAAGATTGCATCAAGATGTAGAGAGGTAGCCACAAACTCTGCTACTACGATTTGATGTGGTACCAATGGCTTGTTGTGTTGGATCATCTGAGCAAGATCCGGAACCTGAAGTCTCTCTATGCAGAACCAATCTATCCCAGATGTGTCTATCCCCCAAAAGGGACTATCATACATTCCGATTTCGTGGACCAACAAATTAAATAGAAGAGACTTGGTATTGGTGTCCTAGAAATGCGTAGGTAGTCCATGTATTGGCATAACACTTTCCCTTCGAAATGTATAATACAGTCTCAACCAATAGGTTGGGTGTGAGAGAGAGAGAGAGAGAGAGAGAGAGAGAGAGAGAGAGAGAGAGAAAGTTTATTAAAGTTTTTGGAAGACCGATGGGTCTATGAGACTATGAAAAACCTGATACAATGAGCTGTGGTAGTGGAGCTACTAAACGAGCATCCACACCAATGCAGAATGCAAAAAATGCAAAATGGTAGTACTAAATGCTAACTACAACATAGTCACATCTCGACTGTATATATCAATCAATCTCAGCATCATCGTCGATATCATCATAACCGTCGTCATCATCATCATTAGTAGGAGGACATCAGGATGGATGAGGCTGTGGAAGTGGAGGCATGAGGTCAGCAATAGAGCGTTGTCGCCTTCGTATCGAGAGCGGCAGAGAAGAGCGGTTACCCAAGGAGAGGCGCATATGCACACTATGTGACATGCAAGAGGTTGAGACAGTGGTATCTTCCTCGGATCTCATAATAAATTGGGCAATACAGAGGAAATGCTCCTCTGTCTCCACCTCATCCAATGTGGACATTCTGCAAATCCATTGCTCTCTAGGTGTACGTATGGCTCTCCCTGTCTCAATCCTGAACTGATGGGAGGGGGGAAGAGAGAGAGAGAGAGAGAGAACTTGTAAGTTCAAATACTTACCCTTTGTTGTTTGCAAAGATAATCCGTCTTGAGTTTTCACACTACGACTATTGGGACCAGGGAACGATTTCCGCCAAAGATTTTGGACTATCTATGGTTGCTGCTGCAGATTTATCTCATATCAATCATTATCTTGATTGTGTGGATGCTCTTGGAAAGGAAGCCTCTTTTAAAAATTGTCGAGTGTCTTTTGAGGTTGGTGATTCCACATTTGATTCCCCCTCTTTAATGGCTTCTATTGAGTAGCATTTGCAACATCAAAGGATCTAAGCCTTACTAATGCATGTGGAAATGTGATATCTATTGTGGAAGGGAACAACAAAAGTGCTTGAAATTGAAATGCATTATCCTCATGTATTTTCTTGGTTTGAATGGGGTGAGGAGTGGGCACCTGTGTGGAAAAAGTATTTGAGGCAAGATGACATTGACAAGCTTATGGGGAAAACATTGGGGATTGTTTTCTCAAACATATGAACCTCTTCTACACCCAATTGGGATCCTCTTTGTTAATTAAAATGAAATTTTGAGATGTACTTCCCATTTTCTATCCCAGCGACTGTAGTGCATTATTTTAGCACTTTGATAATGACAGGGGAATCTTTGAGTGAAACATACTTCTGCAACTATGAACAGGTGCTATATTGGTTAACTATTACTACCTAGACTCACCAATAGTGCATGCTAATGGATTGCAAATAATGGCCCTTAACCAAAGAGAACGCTAGTGAGAGGACATCGTGGAGCTGTTGCTACTTCCTATGCCGTGTTGCCTTGATCTACTCTAGCCTGTCCTGCCGCTAGCTTCCCTTGATAGCAACCTTGCCCTCGCCCCCCCGCCCCCTCTACGACACCTCATCATTCTTCACCCTAGCCCCTTTTCCTCTCCTCTTTCAGGAATCAACCCATACATTCATACAACACCCCCTCACCCACCCACTCCTCACACCCATCCCTCCCTCAACCATATAATCTGTACATATGTGTATATAACTTGTATGGCCGTTATATCCCCCTCCCCCCTCTTCCTCTTCACCTGCCTACTCCACTGCCTCCACTTCCCTCCGCTCCACTCCATGCCTTCCCTAATCCCTTCCCCCCCCCAGCCAATGCTTCATTGAACTTGAATGTGCTAAATACATAGGAATATGTCTTTATAATGCATGTGGATATTGAGAAGAATTTGACACCATTCGATGGGATTTCATTCTAGATGTTGTGGCTTGGTTGGATTGGGACCCGAAATGCTAAATGTGGTTTGCTGGCTTTATGAAGACGGCCAAGTACCTTGCCTTTTGTATGATGCCCTCTCTTCTTCTTGGACCTTGGTTCGATATGTTCGTCAAGGCTGTTCGCTTAGTGCCTTGTCATTCAGCCTTGTCATTCACTATTGGTGCTCATCCACTCTTGTTGCATATGGATGCCTTGGTCTCTACAGCAAGGGCCTCTTCAACATTGATAGATCAGAGAGTGGAGAATGCCTTTAATGGATGATAGTCCTTTTGGACTCAAGTGGGTGGTACATTCAATAAGCATTTGTTCTATACTCATGGCGTGAGACATAGTAGAGAGATTTTCACTCGGCTCATTGACTCAGATGGGGTTTCGTAGATTGATCTAGATGCCATCATGCGCATAGCTACTAGTTTTTATGTGTCCCTTCTCACATCATATTTTGACACGCCTGCCAGAGATGATGCCAGGGTTCAGATTGGCAGCAAATTCCACAATTCGTAAAATGGGATATGAGGATCTCTCTAGATGCACCTTTCACCAATATGGAATTCGGGATTGCTTTACTTGCTCTTCACAAGGGCAAGTGCCCAATGTTGAGATATCGAGCTCCACTCGCAATATGCCAGGGTGACCGTTGTGTATTTATGTCACCGACTTGTTAGCTACAGATGCGGTTGGTACACCGCCCACGAATAATAGCTGGATGACAGCTATCCTTATCTACACTAGTTCGTGGCTCAGTTAGTATGCCACCTTAGTTAGTTGAGTTTGGTTTGAGACCCACATATAGGGTTCTTCTATTTCTTTGTACTAGAGTTCTTTTGGCTTTCACAACTAAGAAGAAGAAAACTGTTTTCAGCCTCCACCTTTGTGTGTATTCCCCCATTGTGCTTGTGAGAAAGCCTCAAGTGAGACTCCTTCCCTCTCTCCCACTATCTTCACATGGTATCAGAGCCTTGTTCGTGGTAAGGAGCTCAAGAAAGCAAACCAAGTTCGCGGTGTCCTGGTAAGAGGACCAGTGTTGCTTTCCTATTTCGAGTTTGGGAGCAAATCTCTGCAGGTAGCACAGCCAGAAGTGCAAGAGTGCATTGTCTCAAATTGAGACGCCCTTCGCGGTGTGGCGAGAGTGCAGTATATGCTGCGGGGCCTGTTTTGAAGGCGGAAGTTCTTCGCAGGCACTCAGAAAAAAGGCCCTGTTTTGGCTGTGCGACCACTGCTCGGCTAGTCGGTGAAAAGTTGCCGCAGAAATTGCATCGTATGCCTGTGTGCAGAGATATTGGGAGTTGCAGATTCATGCTTGTTGCCTGTTGATGCAAAATCGTCACTAGGAAGTGACTGTGTGGTGAAATACCACTTTCGTCAGTTTTACAGATCTACCCGTGTGAGGCAAAAGCTGTGTTTTTTGCAGTGACAGAATATTTTGCAGTGTTCTGAAATGGCATCTGATTCTCTTTCACAGATTGTCACTGAAAAGCTTGACAAGAACAACTTCCAGGCATGGAAGTTTAGAATGACGAATTTCCTTATGGGAAAAGGCTATTGGGAGTTCATTACAGGAAATGAAGAAGAACCTGTTCTTCCTAATGTTCTCAATCAATAGGAAATGCAGGCATTTAAAGGATGGCATGAGAGAGCCAGGAAAGTTATGTACTGGCTGTCTATCAGTATTTCGGACTCCATGATTGTGCATATTCAGGATGCAAGTACGCCAAAGGAGGCATGGGATACTTTGGCAAAAATGTACAGCACAAATACGCAAGCCAGGAAAATGCAGCTCAAGCAGGAGCTGCACAATGTGCAGAGAGAAAATATGAGCATCAATGACTACCACATGAAGGTGAAGAAAATTGCGGATGCACTTGCTTCCATTGGGTCGCCAGTGGATGATGACGATTTAGTTTTTGTGACCTTGAATGGTCTAGGAAAGGATTATGCACAGTTCCGGACATCCATTGCCGTCCGTGAAAAATTTCCTGATTTTGAGGAGTTGATTGCTCTTCTAATTTCTGAAGAGCAGAGAAATGGTGGTGCATCTTCTTCAGCAGGAACTTCAAAAGAAACTGTCTTCTACTCAAATGCTGGCAGAGGTAGAGGCAGAGGTAGAGGAGGCTGATCTGCAGGCTGTGGTAGAAATCAGAATATGCAGCAAATGCAAGAAAACCAGTCCTATGCAGGAGGACGTGGTAACTCTAGAGGCAGGGGGAGCCAAAGAGGTCGTGGTGGATGGCAGAGAGGCCAAAATGCAAACAGCAATGTTGAATGCTACTACTGTGGTAAAATGGGGCATATGGCTAAAGACTGCTACAAAAAGCAGAATGACATTATGAATGGAAAATTGCAGCAAGGCAATTATGCATCCTCTAGTAGACAGGGTGATGACAGAAATTAGCATTTGTTTATGGTGCAGCATATGACAAATTCTGTGACAAGTGCAGAAGAAAGCAATGATGTGTGGTATGTTGACTCAGGTGCGTCAAACCACATGACAGGTCATGCTGAATGGATGCAGGATGCAAGGAAAATGGAAAAACCAGGATTTGTGGAGACTGGTGATGATACTGCACTTCCTATTGTGCAGATTGGCAAAATTCCCTTGTCTATGCAGGATGGGAAAAAGAAATACTTGTCTGATGTATTTCATGTCCCGAACATCACCAAGAACCTGGTTTCTGTTGGTCAGATGGTTGAGCAGGGCTTGCAGGTCAGATTTAATCCTCATGGATGCTTTGTTGAGGATATGAAAAATAATGGTCGCTTGATAGCAAAAGGAAAGAAGAAGGGCAGGATGTTTACGTTGGATGCGGACATGCCTGAATTGAGTGCAGCAATGTTTACACATGGGACCGGTGTAGTTGCAGATATTGATATTTGGCACAAACGCATTGGTCATGTTAATATACAGCGACTTAAATCAATGCAAGCCCAAAATATTGTTGCAGGATTGCCTAAATTCAAGGTTGCAGAAATTCACAAGGTTTGTGAAGCCTGTCAATTTGGGAAACAGGCAAGGAAACCTTTTCCTAGGCATGTTCAAGAGAGTAAAAAGCCATTGGAATTAATCCACTCTGATGTGTGGACTACTAAAGCTGCATCTATTGGTGGCTGTCACTATTTTGTCACATTTATTGATGACTTCAGCAGAAAACTTTGGATGTATTTTATGAAAAAGAAAAGTGAAGTGTTTGGGCACTTCAAAGCTTTCAAAGCTATGGTTGAAAAAGAAACAGGCCTGCAAATAAAATGCCTAAGGTCAGATGGAGGGGGAGAGTACCTCTCAAATGAGTTTGCAAGGTTCTTGCAGGAGCATGGTATAAAGCAGCAATATTCATGCAGTCATACCCCACAGCAAAATGGAATTGCAGAAAGGAAAAACAGGCATATTGGAGAGGTATCTCGGGCTATGCTAAATGAAAAAGATCTACCAGATTATTATTGGGCTGAAGCAGTTGCTACAGCAGTTTATATAATGAACAGGACTCCCACTGCAGCAATACATGGCATGACGCCAGAGGAGATGAATACTAGTAGGAAACCAGATATTTCTCATTTGAAAATTTTTGGTTGCATTGCCTATGTCCATGTGCCAGATGAGTTGAGGTCCAAGTTGGATCCAAAAGCTGAGAAGTGCGTCTTTATTGGTTATTCTCTGCAGCAGAAAGGGTATAGATGCTATAACCCTTCTACTCGTAAGTTTACAGTGAGCAGAGATGTTGTTTTTGATGAGATGAGCAGCTGGTATAAACCAGTAAATGTGATGATTGATGTAGATGCACAAAATGGTAATGCTGCACAGAATTCACAGCAGCAATCACAAAATATCAGTGGACCTGCAGTGTCGTCTAGCACTGGTTCACATACTTCGCCATGGACAGGCAGATTGAGATCAGGAGAATCTCCTCAACGCAATGCAGAGAGTGGTATGCAGGTATCTCGAAAAGGAAAAGAGAAGGTAGATCAGCCCATGCTTGATGTGAATGCAGGTCACTCTTGTGTGGATGGTGAATCCAGTGGCTTAGAACAGAGCATTGATGATGAGTTGGGTATTCCTTCTGTTGTTACACCTGGAGTAAGGAAGACCAGGGATGTTTTGAGAGCACCTAGAAGTGAGCCTATTTTGCGTAGGTCTACCAGGGTTAGGTATCCTGTGGATAGGCTGAAATATGATGGATTTACAGCCATTCACTATGCCTATATGGTCAAAGTGATACAGGAATCAGAACCCACTTCTTTTGAGCAAGCCATGGGAAATGAAAAATGGGAGAAAGCCATGGATGAAGAAATGGATGCCTTGGATGAAAATGCTACATGGGAATTGGTGCCTTTGCCTAAAGACAAGAATGCAATTGGCTGTAAGTGGGTTTATAAGATCAAGCACAATGCAGATGGTTCTGTGAATAGATACAAGGCAAGATTAGTTGTCAAGGGGTATGCACAGACATATGGCATTGATTATGAAGAAACTTTCAGCCCGGTTGCAAGGATGGCAACCGTAAGAGCAGCCATTGCTATGGCCGCATCAAAGGGATGGTCTTTACATCAGATGGATGTAAAGAATGCCTTCTTGCATGGTGATTTGCAAGAAGAGGTCTTTATGGAGCAGCCAGCAGGTTATGTTCATGCTATTCATCCTGAGTTTGTTTGCAGGTTGAAGAAAGCCTTGTATGGCTTGAAGCAAGCACCTAGAGCATGGTCTGACAAGATAGGACAGTATCTTGTCACTATTGGCTTTCAGATTTCCAAGGCAGATTTCTCACTCTATGTGAGAAAAACAGAGAAAGGGATTATGCTGCTTGTCATTTATGTTGATGATTTGATCATCACAGGTGATAGTGATGAAGATATCCTTCATGTGGAAATGCTATTGAGGCAGAAGTTTGAGATGAAGGATTTGGGAGAGCTGCGTTATTTCTTGGGCATTTAGGTGATTAGATCACCAAGTGGGATACAGCTCTTGCAGAGGCAGTATGGATTGGACATGCTGTCCAAATATGGGATGACAGGCTGTAAGCCTATTTCAGTTCCTTTGGAGCAGAATGTGAAGCTGAGCGCAGATGCAGGTGAGCTTCTGGAAGACCCTACTATGTACAGACGCATAGTAGGAAGTTTGATTTACATGACTATTACCAGGCCAGATTTGAGCTATGCTGTTGGGTTGGTAAGTCAGTTTATGCAGGCTCCAAGGAAACCGCATTTGGATGCGGCTAGACGCATACTCAGGTATGTGAAGTCCATATTGCAGTATGGACTATTTTATGAGGCTGGGGTTCAGATACAGTTGCATGGATACACTGATGCTGATTGGGCTGGTAGTATTTCTGATAGACGATCTACCAGTGGATATGTGTTCTCTTTTGGGAGTGCTGCAGTCACTTGGAGCAGCAAGAAACAGCCTACAGTTGCCTTGTCAAGCACAGAGGCTGAGTACAGGGGTGTAGCAATGGCTGCATGTGAGGTAGCTTGGTTGCATAAGCTACTCTATGATATGCATCAGTCTACAGATGGGCCAGTTGTCATTTATTGTGACAACATGAGCAGCATACACTTGGCAAAGAACCCAGTCTTTCATGCTAGAACAAAGCACATTGAGGTGCATTATCACTATGTGCGGGAGAAGGTTTTACTAGGTCTTATTGATCTAGTTTATGTTAGCACAGAGGATCAGGTAGCTGACATATTCACGAAAGCATTGGGCGCAGAGAAGCTGCGCAAGTTCAGAGACCTGCTTGGTGTGTAGGAATTGGGATTGAGCTCGAGGGGGAGTGTTGAGATATCGAGCTCCACTCGCGATATGCCAGGGTGACCGTTGTGTATTTATGTCACCGACTTGTTAGCTACAGATGCGGTTGGTACACCGCCCAACACGAATAATAGCTGGTGGATGACAGCTATCCTTATCTACACTAGTTCGTGGCTCAGTTAGTATGCCACCTTAGTTAGTTGAGCTTGGTTTGAGACCCACATATAGGGTTCTTCTATTTCTTTGTACTAGAGTTCTTTTGGCTTTCACAACTAAGAAGAGGAAAACTGTTTTCAGCCTCCACCTTTGTGTGTATTCCCCCATTGTGCTTGTGAGAAAGCCTCAAGTTAGACTCCTTCCCTCTCTCCCACTATCTTCACACCCAAGTACCCAAGTTCAGATGGGACTTCCCCAGTAGTCTTTATCTCTAGTTGGGATGAGATCGGGGATCACATTACCTCAGCCTTGTAGGGTGTTTGGGACTTTGGTACTATGCCTGGATCACTTGCACAAAGGGTCTCATCCATCTCATTCTAAAGGGGGGTTGCAGAAATTTGGTGCCACAGTGGAGACCTATCACTCTCTTGGGCACCTTGGCGGAAGCGATTAGCTTATGGTTGCATCCCTTTCTTTCGGACCTCATCCATGACAAACAAACGGGCTTCATGCATGGAAGAATCATTTTTTATAATATTTTTTCTTTTTGGGAAGCTTTGGATTGGGCTATGCAAAGTGGGCAGAATTTAGCCATTCTACTCTGGATTTTGAGAAAGCCTATGACATAATAGATTGAGACTTCCTACGGGGTATCCTTCATCGGATCAGCAAATGCAAGCCCAGAGCATAGAGGGGTCTCCTCTTTGTACAGATCAGCCAGGAAGTTATGAGAGGAATAAGGGGAGAGAGATTTCAATTTTCCAGATCAATCATCAGGGATGCCCTCTCTCCCCTTCTCTTCTTCTCTTTGTGGTTGAAGCTATGAGAATTTTTCTCAGATCACAAGCTGATATTTTTGGGCTGAAGCTTCCCCTAAGACATAATGAGGAATTGATAGACTATGAGTTGTTGGATGATACTGCTGTTTTTTGGGTTGCCACTCCTCAGATGCTCATTTATTTCAGGGCAGCCTTGAATTTGTTTTGTATGGCAGTTGGTGCACACATTAATCAGAACAAATCCAATGGCTTGTGATGATGAGGACACCCCTGATTGGGGGGCTGATTTTGGTTCTACTTAGATTCAGAGGGGTGTTCCCATCAGATATCTAGGATGCCAGGTCGGCAGAGGTATCACTTCTTCATAGCAATTTGCTCCAGTGTTGGAAAGCATCCAGAGGAAACTCCTCTTTGGGCGTTCAGCCGAATTGGACTTGGCTTCCAGGGTGGTGGTTGTTAACCAGGTTTTGCTGGCCACGGCATGGTATGTTGTCTCTTGTTGGTGCAGCTCTAAGGATTCCATCACTCAGCTCAAGAGAACTATAGGATTTTTTTGTGAACGGGCTAGATGGCACCACTGATATTGTGGCTAGGGTGTCTTGGGAGACATTGATCCTTCATACAAAAGAAGGTTTCAATACCATAGACCCAATCTTGCGATGCAGGGCATTACTTTGTAAGTTTGTGGTAAGGGAACTTTTGCCTAGGCAAGAGCTTGAATGATTTCTTTATTCAAAGCATACAGGCATGTACTCCTTCTTCAGGTTGGGATTGGATGGGTAGCACCAGCTGGATTTTTACTTCAACCCCCCTCAGGTATCCTTCCTCTCCTCTTATGGCGGCCATTCTGAAATCTTGGAGCAGCTTCAGAAATACTATTCGGAGAATTCCTCCAGTTTCTCTGAAAGAGATTGATAGACAACCAGTCATGTGGAATGACTGGATACTCAATGAGCATGACAGACCACTAGGTTAGTCACATTATATGAAGTGATCAAGATGGGAGAGAGGCCTTGCCTCTTCTGTCGGATTCTTGAAAGCTTTCAGAAAGCGCCAGGGACCGTAAATTGCAAGTAGTAAGTCATCTCAGATGAAGTGCAGTTGTGCAGGAAGGATCCAGCAGTAGATTTGGTTGAGACGGTGATAGGATAAAATCTGTATATATTTTTCTCCACATAGATTGTGCATGAGGGTAGACACTGAACACATGATAGTGTTAATTTGCGGGTTGTGTGTGAATAAGCCAATGTAACTGGCTGCACATGTAAAAGACCTTTTTATTTTGAACTTGAAAGACTAAAAGTTTTTTTGCAGGGACTTATTAGGGAAATGATGAAATGCAATGTGGTTGTACCAGACCTCCAGAGCAAGGGTATCCAGTGTGTGGTCAAGTGAATGTTTTTGGGATCATGTAAAGTCAAGTCATGAAGGGTTTTTTTATATTTTCCTGAGTCACTGTGGTCTTATATGTTATGGGAATTTGATGTGTTCTGGTGCCCATGTCAAGGGGCTTTTCATGTGTGTATATGGGGGAGCATGCAAGCTTTAATGTGCATGCTAATGTGTGTGGGAATTGTGTGACTAAAGGTCCAAAATGTGCATTTAATGTGATTTGGGGGAAATGTCTTGAGAGTGGTAAAATGTCACTAGTGAGGTGGCAGATTATCAGGCTGAGGTGGTTGGACTGATTGAGAAGGCATCGTGCTCATACATGTGGCTACGTAATAGAAGAGGGAAGCTTCTGGTTGATGAGCAAGCATGGTACGTGGAGTCTTGGGCTTGGATAAAGGAGAAGAGGCAGGAGATAGCAAAGGAGGAGTCTGTGAAGAGCGGACGAGCTGTCGATGGTGGGAGGCTCCTAGAGTGAAGAGGAGAGAGCAGCGCAAGGATCACAGCGGTGTTGATTGAAGGGCTACATTGTAGGAGAGGGATTCCGTAGATGAAAGGGACTGTGAGCGTGTGCATAAGCGAAGGGTGAGCGCCTATGAGCAGTATGGGCTGGTACGGAATCTGAAGCGTGGGCTTTGTACGGTCTGTAGTACGAGATTGTACGGTGTAATTGTTGATTGGTACGGGCTGGTAGTACGGTGCCTTGATTGCAGGCTGAACGGGCACATACGAGTTATTAAAGATGTCTTCTACGAGCTGTACGGAGGACGATCGTCATTAAATGCAGACTGTACGGATTACTGTGTGGTTGTATGGGCCTGCTGTTGTACGTATAATTGTACGGCTGCTTGTGCGGTGAATGTACTTACAGATTTTTAGATGATGGTACCCGCCAGTTCCTCTTGTGAACAGCTTGTGAGCTTGGGGGTCTAGCTGGCCAATGAGCAGTGGGCTGTGGATCCGTGGTATTCTGAGGCTGACTGTTTTTTTTTTTTTTCTGAGTTTTTTTTTTTTTTTTTGGGAAGTTCAGTTATGAGTTCAGTCTGTTTCGGGCTGTGTAGGCTTTCCCCTCTTTTAAAGAGTCTGGGTGTGTTCTAGTCAGATTGTGTGGGAGGTTGACTTGTTACTTGTGTGCTCTGGATACCCGCTCTGAAAGTTGGTGCATAAGCTCCACCTTGAGAGCTACCACATTACAGTACTTATCCTGGAGAAGTCCCGAAGATATGATTTTGTCTCTAGAGTTGGATTCTGAAGAAGTGGATATGATTGTATGGGGTCAGCAGTAAAGTACTGAGTCATTTTGTGTTTGTCTGAGGACAGTCCTGTGTTTCTTTTTTTTCCACATCATTGTGTTGGCGATCCTGCTGGGGAGAGTCTTTGTTTTGGTGAGTGAAAGTCCACCCAAGTCAAGGAGTACTCAGTGATCTTGGAAAATGGCTCAAGAATTTGCAAGATTTTATGGTTTACCCAATGAAGACCCCGAAAAGTTTATTGAGAGTATGGAGTTCACAGCTCTCATAAAAGACAGAAATGCACCCGAAGTGTTGCTGCAAATTTTATTTTTTTGCTTGATGGGAGAAGCCCGTACATGGTTGCAGGAATTTCAGGCCAGTTTTCAAAATGAGCAAGGAGAATGCAGGAATCTCACTTATGGAGAGGTAAGAAGTGGTTTTTTAGCACGGTTTGCATGTACCAGGGATGCAAATGGAGTATGGAGGGAGTTATGTGCTTTGTATCAAAGGAAAGACCAAACTGTGGATGATTATGTGAGTAGATTTATGGTCATGTGGAATAAATGGCAGTCCATTCTTTTGCCAGAAGTACCACCTCGTGTCATAAAGAAGGATAGATTTATTGCAGGATTAAAGCCTGAGATACGGGTGAAGGTTGAGGTGAAGGACCTGCCAACTTTTGAGGAAGCCCTGAGAGTGGCTAAGGAGAAAGAGAGGAAGCAAAGAAGGATAATTCAGTTGGAGTATGGCGTGCCCGTTGTTCCTTCTGTTATGGAGATGCCTGTGCAGAATGTAATTGAGCCAGTAAGGCCAGAAGAAAAGAAAGAGGGATCAATGAAGGATGAAATTCATGAAATGGCTGAATTAATGAAGAATCTTACAGAGAGATATAAAGCATTGGTGCAGATCCTGTTTACAATGCCAACAGATGGGAAGAAGAGTATTACATCCAGAGTTGAGAAATCTCATCATAGCATACAACATATTCGAGAAGTGGGGGATTGATGCAATCGGTCCACTTCCCATGACTTCAGGAGGTAAGTGTTACATTCTCACTGCGGTAGAGTATCTTTCGAGATGGGCAGAAGCACGGGCAGTTGCTTCAGTCAATGCTAAACAAGTGAGCAAGTTCATATATGAAGATATATGTTGTAGATTTGGAATGCCTCTGGAATTGGTAAGTGATAAAGGGCCTGGATTTAGGAGTTAGTTGGTTGACTTGTTGTGTGATAAGCTCAGAATTAATTGGATTCTCAGTGGTACCTAGATTCTGACCCACTTCCTTGACCTGGGTTCATGGAGATTGTGACTTTGTGGTGGGGCCCCAATAAAGTGTTTGCAGTGGGACCCAGGAGAGTGGGAATGGATCGATGAAGGAAATCGAGAGAAGGGCCTCCCCTTCTTTCATTACACGGTAAGTAATGCTAGGCGGTTTCGTCGTTTCAGATCAATTTGCAGAGGTTCGAGACCCTCTAGAGCTCCTCATTGGGATAATTGTTACATTTTTGCTGATGTGCAGAAAGTTTTTGAGCTTGCTCTCGCGGGTTTTTTCTCTTACTTAATAGAAGTCTCTTTCTTGAAAAAAAAAAAAAAAGAAATGCCACAGGAATAGAAAATCACTCTATTTGTTTCGCTTTCTATTCATGGTGGGATTGCAATTAATTTGTGGAGGTCCATGTTTGAGGCGGACTCTACGTGTTGTCACTGCCACTGCGTGGTGGAATCAATTGTGCATTGCTTTTGGGACTTTAGATAGGCGAGAATTATATGGAAAGGGATTGCTAGGATTTTCAGCACCTTTTTCCATCACCCTTTCTTCATGACCTGGGGTTTAGTTGCTTGGCTTTCCCTTTCAGGTCCTCATGTATTTTACAAGAGACATGACTCTTCTTCTGCTTTCTCGATTCGGCAACACTTAGTAGAGTCATGTCCTTTAGACGATGTACCAGCCTTATCTTTTAAAGGGGTACATGCTTCGGTGGATTCCTCTTGGGAGACTCTGGCTAGCATTTCCACATGGCATATATGGAGAGGCAGATGCACAGAGGCCCTAGACCATTCCTAGGTCCACCCCTCTCAAACTTTGGCTATTATACGGAGGCGATGGAGGGTTCACACAGGTTCATTCTTCCCAATCTATGGCCAGTATATGGACTGATACTATACACACATTGATGGCCACTGATGGCCATTTGGGCTAGCATGCAAGGATCCTCTAGAGCAGCTACAGTCAGGAGAGATTTTTTTTCCAGAGTTTGGAGAGGATCTGTGTTCTTCTCCGAGTCTTCTTTAGGGTTGAGGTTGCATTTTCAGCCTCCATTCCTTAGGGAATGGAGAGACTCCCCTTTCTTCTCGGAGTGCTCTATAGGTCCGCGGTGGCATTTTCAGCCTTAGCCTTGGAGTTTTCCTACCTGATTTTCGGCCATTTTTGAGGCCTTATTTCATGCTTTGCATGTTGTATTTCCAATTTGAGCTTGCTCTCGCGGGTGAAGTCTTTTTCATGGGGGGGGAAATTTAGAAAAGGAAGGGAGCCGCCCTGTCGTACCAAGTAGGAAAGAGAAAAGGCCTCTCTCGTGTACCACCAATATGCACCTGGCTAGAGCTCCCTGCATAAAGAGCTATGATGCATTTGTTTTAAAAGCCCAATTTGCGCATAGTGCGCTCCCATCCAAGAGAAGGATAGCTAGAGGTTGCGACTCCTCCTTGGCTCCCTGGCTCAATCCACTGCCTCCAAAAAGGTGATCTAGGATGCTACACTCCTGAACGAAATTGATCTGCGTGGCGCGAATGATGTCAAAGAGCTGGGGTCTCTCAACCGCAAACTCAAGACCTTAGCTAGGATCTTGTATGCAGCATCCAAGAGGGTGATCGGTCTTCACTGGAGAATGTTTTTCCCCCTCAGCATCAAGCAAATCCAACCTGGGCTCAAGGACTGAGGAAGTGAGCCCAAGTCAAAGATCTCATGGCACTGGGTGAGTATGAGCTCCCAAATACTCCAATAGAAAGCTGGGGTCGTGCCATCCTCCCCAAGGCACTTATGGGGTGGGAAGGCCTCTTTGAGCCTCATCAATGAATGACGCCTCTAGCTGTTTGCTCAAGCTCTGTGGGACCACTGTCAAAACTTGATCCCACGGATCGATGAGGGGCATCGAGAGAATATCTTCCCCTTGTTTCGCTATATAGTCAGAAATGCCCGGAGGTTTCAGCTCAGTAGTAGAGGTTGGAGGCCCTCCAGAGCGCCTCATTGGGATAGTTTTCAGATTTTTTTTTTTTTTGCAAGAAAAGTACTTCATTAAGTATGAATAAAAACCGCAGAGCTAGCTCAAGTGCGGGAGTACATCATGTCAAGCATGAGAAAATAACAGCTCAGAATGAGCAAACAAAAATCCCAGGTTGTGGCTGAAAATGCCACCTCATCCCTGAAGAGAAGAAAGGACAATCCTTCCAGACTCTGAGAAAGGCAACCCTCCTAGCACTAGCAGTCCTGGAGGTTCCCTGTATGTTCGCCCAAATGGCCATCAAAGTGTGTATAGTATCTGCCCAGATACTGGCCATAGTCTGAGAAGGGTGAACCTGGGAGTCCTCCAAAGCCTCTGTACATCTAGCTCTCCAAATATGCCATGCTGTAATACTAGCCAGAATCTCCCAAGATGTGTCTACAGAAGCGTGGGGAGCTCTGAATGGAGTAAACAGAACATCCCAGAGGGAGCATGACTCCACAAGGTGTCGTTGAACAAAGAAAACTGTGTCCGTGTCATGTCCCTCGAAGAAAGCCTGTGGACTAGTGAGTGACAACCAAGCAATTGATCCCCAGGTCATGAAGAAGGGTGCTCTATGAAAATGCAAAGTATCCTAGCAACACCCTTCCAAATCGTCCTCGCCTGAGTGCACTCCCAAAGGTAGTGCTGCACTGACTCAACTGCTTTGTGGCATCGAGGACATGTAGGGTTAGTCCCGAACCTGAATCTCCACAGGTTCACTGCAATCTCTCCATGAATAGTAAGCCAGATGAATGGGATTTCCAAAGTCTCCTCCAAAAGTTTTTCTGCATCTCTGCAAAAATCTGAAAAGTATCCCAATGAGGAGCTCTAGAGGGCCTCCAACCTCTACAATTGAGCTGGAATCTCCTGGCATTTTTAACCGTGCAACGAAAGAAGGGGATGCTCTTCTCTCGGTGCCCTGCATCTATCCACTCCCATTCCCCTGGATCCCACTGCAATGATCTAATAGGGGAACCTCCATACAACCAAATCCTCCAAGATCCAATAGCCAGGAGAACGGGGTCTGGATCAAGATACCATTGTGAGTCTCTACCCATCTCCATGTATCCTGCAATCCTGACACAAAAGAATGCCCTTTGAAGATCTGTGGAGTCTACCTCTTGCATGAACCTGAAAGACAAGGGTATCCTCATGTGCATCCCGCAAGGCTATAACCTGCATAGGGATACTTATCCTCGAAAAAGCCCCCAACCAGGTGGACTCCGAAATAGGCAAATGGTTTGTATCCATCCACTCCACTGGTATGGTTGCATCTATCTGCTGCATTTGGGCTGCACTTCCTCTGAGGTGACTAATTGAACGAGCTCTCTGATCCTCTGGAAGCATCCTAAAAGCTTTCCAAGCATCCACCATGGATGCAGGTCCCAATTCCCATCTAGACCACTGCATGACATGCCCAGTGATCTGCCATGCTCATCTAGTATGCAATCATTCCACATGATGGGCTGCCTGTCAATTTCTTCACGAGAGGAGGGTGGAACTCTCCGAAGAGTACTTTTGAAGCTGTCCCAAGCTTTCATAATGGCAGCCATGAGAGGGGAGGCAGGAGATCTAAGACGGGCTGACGTAAGAAAAAATATAGGGCTGTCCATCCAATCTCCTCTCTGAGAAGGTGTGTATGTCTATATACTACGTAAGAAATCCTTCCATGGCTCCTGAGTAGGCATCAAACCTCTGACCCACCATCTTGTAGAGCAAGGCTCTACACTGCAAGTTTGGATCAATAATATTGAGACCCCCTTCTCAGTGGGTAGCATAAGAGTCTCCCAAGCCACACAGCTAAAGTGCCGTCTAATCCACTCCACAAAAAATTCATGATAGGTCTCTTGAGCTGAGTGATACTACTTGTAGATCGGCACCAACAAGAGCAAATAAACCAGGCTGTAGCCAACAGTACCTGGCTTACAACCACCACTCTGGATGCTAGGTCAAGTCTGGACCAACTCCAAAATAGGAGTTCTTCCTGATGCTCTCCAACACAGGAGCGAATTGTTGTGCTGGAGAAATGCCCACCCCAACCTGGCATCCAAGATACCTGATGGAGACACCCCTCTGAATCCAAGTAAAGCCAATATTAGCATCCCAATCTAGAGTGTCCTCATCACTAATCCAGAAACCATTGGATTTGTTCCAATTAATGTGAGCCCCTGCTGCAATGCAAAACCAATCCAAGGCCTGTGTCGTGAAAGAGGTGAGTGTCTGTGGAGTGGCATCCAAAAAAATAGCCGTGTCATCTGCCAGCTCAGTATCCAACAACTCCTCTTCCTGTCTCAACGGAAGTCTCAGCCCAAAAATATCAGTTTGAGCTCTAATATAGAGGCTCATAGCTTCAGCCACAAATAAGAATAGAAAGGGGGCTAGAGGGCATTCCTGTCGGACTGATCTGGATATCTGAAACCTGTCTCCCCTGACTCCACCAATGAGTACCTGGCTATGGGCTGACCTGTAAAGAGCAGAAACCCCTCTAATCCACAAATCTGAAAATCCAAAGCGAAGAAGGATTCCCTCTAGAAAACCCCAATCTACCCTGTCATATGCTTTTTCAAAATCCAGGAGTAGAATTGCCTGTCTATGGCCCTCCCACTCAGAAGCTTCCCAAAATGAGAATATGTTATAAAAAATGCTTCTGCCATGGACAAAGCCTGTTTGTGTGTCATGTATAAGATCTAGCAGGATGGGCTGCAATCGCAGCTGACGGCTTTCGCCAAGATCTTATACAAAGTGCCCAGTAAGGTGATCGGTCTCCACTGAGAGACTAAATTTATGCAACCTCCTTTTGGGATAAGATGAATGAGACCCACCAAGAGTAAGTCCGGCATCTCACCCGAGTCCCAAACGCCCTGCAGGGCTGAGGTAATGTAATCCCCAATCTGATCCCAAAAAATAATAAAAAAAGAAGGTGCAAGTCCATCTAACCCTGGACAACTACCCTTATGAAGGGCAGTAAGAGCAGTCCTGAACTCTATGTTGGTGAAGCGTGCATCAAGTGAGGCTCTCATACCTCTATCCACCAACATAGGAATATGTTGCCAAATAACCTATCTAGCATCATCTCTGGCCTGTGAATCAGGATCTGCAGTCAAAAGGGAGGCATAGTAATCTAAAGCAATGTGCATGACGGCATCTGGATGTGTCTGAAGTATCCCGTCTGAGTCAACAAGCTGCAAAACACTCTCTCTACTATGTCCAGAGCCGAGAGTAGAAAAGAACTGCTTGTTGACTCTACCTCCGATCTGCGTCTAGAATGACTCTCTGGCGTGAAAGGCATACTCTTCTCTCTGATCTAAAAGTGTCTACTGATGAGCCCTTGTTGCAGCAAGGCGCTCCTGAATCCAAGCATCTGTAGGCCGTTTCTGCTTTCTCTCTGAAGAGCTGCCAACTGCTATCGAATGGCAATCTCTCGCCTGCAAATCTCATCTCTCTTGATACTAGCAACAGAATGATAAAAGCTGCTAATGTCAGTGAGGGTTGCAGCC
Organism: Dipteris shenzhenensis; assembly: GCF_047967505.1. Taxonomy (NCBI): domain Eukaryota; kingdom Viridiplantae; phylum Streptophyta; class Polypodiopsida; order Gleicheniales; family Dipteridaceae; genus Dipteris; species Dipteris shenzhenensis. The sequence goes on from NC_141619.1 coordinate 35,570,600, forward strand.
ACATCTGACGGGGATGACTGCCCACCCTGCAGGTGAGAAACCCAAATCCATAGCACTGCCTTTGTGAGGCCCTCCTTTGCATAGAAGACATCTGGAATCCTGATACTGGCAGAGAGGCCTCTCGCCCAAGGTTCTAAAACCACCAAAACAACCGGAAATTGATCTGAAGTGGACACCCCATCGCTGATGCATACTGTCCCACCCCTGTCCAGTGCCCAATCATCCACATAAAATGTGTCAATCCGTGCGTGGATAGGCATCCTTACTCTCCTGTTCGACCAAGAAAACAGAAGAGACTGTGGCTGAGTGTGAAAAGCATCATCATACCAAACATCTCTGCCACTGAACTAAAAGAGGAAGGCATCCCATGCTGCTCTCTGAAGGGAGTGAATGCCACCTTACCTACGCCCTCTTTTGTCTGAAGGCATCTCAACCATGTTGAAATCGCTCCCAATAATCCAAGAATCTGTAATATGGGACCAAGAGAGCAACTCCTTCCAAAGGAGGACACGATTCCCTCTCAAATTGGGTGCATAAAGGATAAGAAATCCAACCTTACGCCCACCAATCATCAAAATAACCCACTGTGCTCTAGAGGGGACTATGACTCCGTGTCCAATGACCAAGGGGAGCATCGAAGAAGAGAGAGAAATGCAAATGCCTCCCCTGGTGCCCAAGGCAGGTGACCAAAAAGTATGGCCAGAAAGAAGCTTACCTAACTTGGCACAATCTCTACCATCCAGCTTGTGCTCTTGAAACACCTGGATACGAATCAGCTACCTACGGCGGCGATGAGGTATACCATTGAGACCTTGAATGTTTCAACTAACGATCCTCTTTGACGGGAGGAGGAGGCCAGGTGAAAGGCCCTATCCGACCTGGTGGTGGAGAAAATCCTCTTCTGTGAAAGAGTCCTCCTGTCAGGCGGAGGGAAATCAACTGGTGAAAGAAAACCCACACCAGCTAAGGGGGAAGCCCTGTCCAACGGAATCCCAATAACCGGCTCCCCCAGGGTAGAGGGTACAAACTCCTCCTCTGTCTCAAACTCTGCCAAATCTGCCGGTAGTGCAAAAGAGTTCCTGTAGGAGGGAATTGGCATAGGAGTGCGAAGAATCTTTGCACCCGATGGAGAAGGAGAAAAAACCCCCTTACCTCTATTAACAAAGGGAGGGGGCTGATCAGGAACATCAGTGATAGGACCTAAAGAAATGGGTTGCCCCTCCTGATGAGTAGGTGGGGGGACTAGGGCAACCACATCTACGCCTCTAAATGTAGGAATGTCACCTGCCTGTAATTGAGAATGGTCCTAGGTGCCTCGTAGAGGTGGCGGAGTGTCAGCAACCCTCACAGGCATCCAACGGGCTACTCATTGTATTGTGCGCACTGGAGAAGAGGGTCCAAGTCTAGGGGCTGGTCCCGAAGGTCCTAGGTGAGAAGGGGGGGCTCTGGTAGTGCGTGTAGAAGAAATAGGACGAGAAGGCGGAATAAACCGTTTGGGCCTTTTCTTCTTCCTTGGACAATTCCTGGCGAAGTGCCCAAGGGTCCTACAAATCCTACACTCCTGACTCGTGGCACCCCATCCAATTTGACAGCCTCTTCCGCTGAAGAGGGCATGCCAGGGAGGGGGGGGATCTCTGTGACCAACCCAAAAGTGGCTCCTATGGACGGTAAGAGTCGATGGTAAACCTGAGGAAGGCCAGGGAATCTAATGAAAAGTGAGGTAAACCTGCTATCTTTCTCTACTGGATCGAAACCCAAAGTGAAGGGTGTCAAAAATATCCTCGTGGAGCTCAATGCCAAAGGACTAGCCCTGAGTTCTGAATCTGTTGACTCTGGAGAATCAAAGACCACTTGGAAGAACCCTCGTCCAAGTAGACGAACATCGGTGAGGTGTCTTGCGAGGTCTCTAGGTAAAGCCGAAAGCATCCAATCCCTAGCCTGTAGCCTGGAGGGGTGGGAATCGTCGATGCGAGCAAAGAGTGAAGTGGCATACTCATGCTCTGAATATGTCTTGAGCTACTGAAGCTCGTCTTTGGAAAAGGTAACTGTTTTTGCGGCCAGTGGAAGCGGTTGAGGATTGGCCCTCTGCAAAAATATGAAAACTATCCCAATGAGGAGCTCTGGAGGGCCTCCAACCTCTACTGCTAAGCTGAAATCTCCTAGCATTTCTAACTGTGTAGCGAAAGAAGGGGATGTTCTTTTCTCGGTGCCCTTCATTAATCCATTCCCACTCCCCCGGGTCCCAGTGCAAGAACCTGATGGGAGAACCACCATATAACCAGAGTCTCTAAGACCCAAGTGCCAGAAGAACGGCGGAGTCAGGATCAAGATACCACTGTGAATCCGTGCCCCACTCCATGTACCGTGCAATCCTAACAAGCTGGAGGGCAACCTCCAAAATAATAGCATCTGAAGATGTGAGAAGTCTGCCTGCCGACTGAACATCGTTGACAAGGGTCTCCTTTCATGTGCATCTCGCTAGGCAATGACCTGTAAAGGAACACCCATCCCCGAAAAGGCTCCCAACCAAGTGGACTCTATGATTGGTAAGTCATCTGTATCTATCCACTCTGCTGGTATGACTACCTCTATCTGCTGCATCATGACTGCACTCCCTCTGAGGTGGCCAACTGATAAGAGTCTCTGATCTTCTAGAAGTTGTCTAAAAGCCTTCCAGGCACCTACAGTGGAAGCAGGTCCCCTCTCCCATCTAGACCACTACAAATAATGTGACACACCCAGTGATCTGCCATACTCATCCAATATGGATTCATTTCACATAACTGGCTGCCTATCTATTTCTTTGCGCGAGGAGGGTGTAACTCTCCGAAGAGTGGCTCTGAAGCTGCCCCAAGCTTTCAGAATGGAAGCCATGAGAGGGGAAGAGGGAGACCTAAGATGGGCTGAAGTAAAAATGCATCTGGAGCTGTCCATCCAATCTCCCCCGTGAGAAGGTGTACAAGACTGAATGCTATGTAGGAAAAAGTCCTTCCAAGGCTCCTGTCCAGGCATCAAACCTCTCACTACAAATTTGGATCAATAATATTGAGACCTCCTTCCCAGTGGGGAGAATAAGGGTCTCCCAAGCCACCCTGGCTACAACATCTGAGGTGCCATCTAACCCACTCCAAAGAAAGTTCTTGACATGTCTCATGAGCTGAGATATACAACCTCTAGATCTGCACCAACAAGAGCAAACAAACCAGGCAATAGCCAATAATACCTGGTTCACAACCACTACTCTAGATGCAAGGTCAAGTCTGGCGGAACTCCAAAAAATGAGTTTTCTCCTTATGCTCTCCAACACGGGAACAAACTGTTGTGCTGGAGAGATGCCCATCCCAACCTGGCATCCTAAGTACCTGATGGAAACACCCCTCTAAATCCAAGTGAATCCTATGTCAATCCCCCAGTCCCTTTCAACCAATTAGTATGCTAAAAAAACTCATTCAAACATTTTTTATTTGAGAAGGCCCATGGTATAGAACAGAGGACTCATATGAGAGGCGCTGCTCTCTTGCTTCTTGCTCCGGCTCCTCCCTACTATCCATTCCCCCCCTTCTTGCCTCTCTTCCCCTCCCGCTCTCCTCCCTTCCTTGGTCCTCAGCCCTTTTTGGGCCACAGCTAGCCCGTCTTCATCTTATTCCATCCCTACCTCCGCACAAGGGGCTCTTTCCCATCCCCTCTATCTACCTTTGGCCTTGCTGCTGCCAGCCCCTTTGAGGAAACTTTTGGAGGAGGATTTGGAAATCCCTCACAAATAGAAAAACACTCTTCTTTTGGCTTTCTATTCATGGAGTGATTGCAGTGAACTTGTGGAGATCCAGGTTCAGGGCTGACCCTACTTGTCCTCGATGCGATGCAGCAGTCGAGTCAGTTTAGCATTGCCTTTGGGAGTGCAGACAGGCGAGGACGATCTGGAAGGGTGTTGCTAGGATTCTTTGCATATTTCATAGAGCACCCTTCTTCATGACTTGGGGATCAGTGGCATAGTTATCTCTTACTGGACCTCAGGTGTTTTTCGAGGGATAGGACTCAGACTCATCCTTCATTATACGACGACACTCTGTGGAGTCATGCTCTCCCTAGGATGTTCCTTTCACTCCTTTCAGAGCTGCTCATGCCTCGGTAGACACATCTTGGGAGATTTTGGCTAGCATTGCAGCTTGGCATATTTGGAGGGCCAGATGTACGGAGGCGATGGAGGGTTCATAGGTTCACCCGTCCCAGTCTATGGCCAGTATATGGAGTGATACTATACACACATTGATGGCCATCTGGGCAAGCATGTAGGGATCCTCCAGAGTAGCTACAGCCAGGAGAGATACCTTTTTCAGAGTTTGGAGAGGATCTACGTTCTTCTCTGAGACTTTTTCAAGGTTGAGGTGGCATTTTCAGCTTCCACCTTGGATTTTTGAGTTTTTTCTTTCATGCATGTCATGATGTACTCCCGCATTTGAGCTTGCTCTTGTAGCTTTCATTCATACTTAATGAAGTAATCTTTTTGAAAAAAGAAGAAAGGGAAAACCGTTGTGTAGGATTCTCAGATGCTAGACGAAACATGTCAGAGAACTTTAAACAACATAAGGTGGCAGCATGGCATGATGTATCTTTCATGTTCGTCGTCAGAGAAACAAATATTTTGATTACACAAACTTGTCTAAGAAATCTCCGAGGAGCAATGGAGCATCCAAAACTGGTGATTTCTTACGTTAGAGTATGGTAACATAATGTGTTCATGGTTGTAGGGATCGAGTGGCTCATCCATATATTAGTTTGTAGAATAGTTCAGAGTCCCGATAGACCTGCTCATATGATGATATGGGAGGCTGTAGAAGCCTGAAAACATACATTACTTGTTGATGATGTTCACCGTATTATTAATTGTGAAGATCTTTTGAAATTATGAATTGATGTGTCAAATGTAGACTTTAGCATCCCCTTCAGCTCCATTTCTTGTTTCAAAGAGTAATTTTTGGTTATCCATCCTGTGGTTATTTCGTGTTCCCTCATTATAGTAGAAATCTCTGTGCACACAGATTCACTTCAAGATTCCATCTATAGATCTTTCTGAAGCATTTCACTTTTTGAAAACTGTACAGCTGAAGTTCCTTATCAAATATCTTACCACTATTTGTTACCTCCAACATTTTTGTGCCTATTTACTGTGCATTATTTATTTATCTTCTTGAGAGTAAAAATGTAAATCTTTATGATGTTCTAATCTTGCAGGAATTTCACAACTTTGCTGATCTTCGTAAGCAGTTACAGCCCTTGGCACTTGCAATAAGTAGCTATGGGGAAACTTATGGTCTATTGACCAAAGCCGATTTTCAGAGAGCTGCTTCTCAGGTATCATGTCAGATTGCAAATATTTATTCCACTTAAGCCAAAGGATCTTGAGTTTGACATTAAAGTACAGAACTCCTAGGTGGGATGGATGTTCATGCTTAGACATGGTGAGAAGGACACACTTACACTATGCTATGCCCTTAAATATATATATTTTTTTGCAAAAAGAGACTGCTATTAAGTATTAAAGAAAAACCGTTACAGCAAGCTCCCTACGGGATACATCATGCAATGCACGAAAAGCTCAAGAGCCAAAAAGAAAGGATTGAGGCTGATAGTGCCATCTTAATCCGGTAGAAACCTCCGAGAAAAAGGGAGAACCTCTCCAAACTCGAAGAAATATAGTCCTTCTAGAAGAGGCTGCCCGTGAAGGGCCCTGCATGCTAGCCCATATGGCTATCAAAGTGTGAACCGCCGTGTCAGACCAAATACCCATGAACACCTGTAATGGGTGTATCTGGGTGCCATACAAGGCCTCAGTACATCTGGCTCTCCAAATGTGCCAAGAGGAAATGCTAGCCAAAATCTCCCAAGAGGTGTCCACTGAAACATGAGAAGCTCTGAAGGGAGTAAGTGGTACATCCTGTAGAGAGCAGGGCTCTATCACCTGCCGGCGGACCGAGAGTGCCCAAGAAGAAGGCTCACCCTCATAAAACACCTGGGGCCCGGTAAGAGAGAACCATGCGACCGAGCCCCAAGTCATGAAGAAAGGGGAAGTGTGAAAGATGCTGAATATCCGAGCAACCCCTTTCCAAACAGTCCTCGCCTGACTGCAGTCCCAAAGGCAATGTCACACTGACTCCTCGGCAGAATGGCATTGAGGACAAGTGGGATTAGCCCCAAATCATGATCTCCACAGGTTCACTGCAATCCCTCCATGAATAGAAAGCCAAACTATGCCCTTAAATATTCAAATTTAATGTTCAGGAAATTTAGATTTTACTGAGATTTGTAGTCAACTTCAGCAAGGTGACGAGTCCAATGTTTTGCTGAGGCCCATCCTTCCATTGAGGTCTGTCCATGGGAGTGGATACAACATGAAGAAAAGAGGGCTTCTCATGAGGCGACAAGCCATATCGCCTTGATCACTGCGTCGTAGTGAGGCAAATTTATGAGGGATCGGCGCAGCTTACCTGCTGCCATTGTTTGCAACCTCGTACTAGATCTTGATTCAGGTTATGATGATAACTGTGGTGGTTTTTATTGCACCCTCTCGTGTAATTCATGGTGTGTGAGTATGGGAATTTGCATGCATATGGATTGTGGATTGTGTGGGGGGAAGCTGGCTGCTATGGTATTTTCTTCTCAAGACCCTAGCTCACCGTCTAGTAGAGTGTCCCAAAAACAGGTGCCAATAACCAGTGTAGTGGGCTATACAACCAGCACATTCCTCGGTTCGTGAGAATGTAAAAACTACCTATACGCCATGCCTTGCAGACATGCTTTCACATAGATTTTGTCATCCAAAGAGAAAATATGTTTTCTAGCAAGAGGAAGAGACCATCTTGGATATCCAAGCTTGTGGCATTTAGACCAATCTATCCTGTAGGCTAGAGGGACCATCTCAATGGGAAAAAGATGTCATGCCCCAAGTGAAATCCTAACTATTATGTGGCATCCTCGCCATCATCTTGAGGAAGCATTACCAGATTGGCTAACCCCCTGGACAACTCCATAGGCAGCGAGCCATCGTCTCAAGGTCCCCAACATAACATTATAGGCAAGTCCCATCTACTCTCATCTACTCTAGCAGCCTTCCATGAGTTACTAGCCAAAAGAAATAGGAGATCTTTCTTGGAAAGAGACTAATCCAAAGGCGGGTCCAAAATCTAGTAAGTATTGCATGCATCACTTATTGCTCTAGCCAACACTGCCCCCTATGAGGGAAACACTGCCCCCTATGAGGGAGTCCATGCGGCCACTAACAAAGCGTGGATCGTACTTAGCCTAATCTATCACTCAATGACCATAAAGATCACGGAGGATTAAACCATAGAAGAAACTCCATGAGAGAGACACATGGTAGGCAATACTTAATCTATTCCAAATGTGTGTACTCAACAATACATGATAGGCCTCTTATATAGAGAGTGCCCTTGGAATAGTCAACACATGTGGGATCCTCTGATCCACATCTCTCCTTGTGGATATCCTTAATCCTCATCTCCACATCATGTAGTCCACATCCTAGGGTGGCTACTTTAATTCTTTCCTATACCATACCTTAGCCTCTAATTATGTGCTCATGGCACCATATCTTAACACCTCCCCTTGGTGCCATGATCCATTGGCTACTGCAAGGTGGTGAGATGTGAGTTTACATTCCATCACCTCCCCTTAGTGCATGCATTGCTACTTGAGGTGGTCAAGTGTTGTTTTTACATCTCAATACCTCTCCTGGGTGCTTTCATAGCTACTCTCAGGTGGTCAAGTTTCATTTACAAATGTGTGGGCTAAAGGTGGCAAGGTTGTTGCTTCTCAATGCTTGATGTCGATGGTGTTCTCTTCTTTGCTTGATGTGTGATGCTTTGTTCTTCTATGTGCCTTAACGCTTTCTGTGTGGATGCCATGTTCTGTGCTACGGTCATCTCACACACTTGTGCATTGTGCATTCCATTTGTTGCAAAGGTCTTACCAATTGATTTCTTTCAATATTGGCAAGGTCTAATTGCTAACAATGCTTTTAATTTGACAAGAGCGTAGAGCTCAAAACGACGATCACTTTTTCTTTTTGGAGCGTGTGCAAACTCCTCCTGGATTGCAAGTTATGCCTTGTCGAAGTTTTTGTGAAGAAGAGGTGGCCTTTGATGATGTGGCACAGGGGTTCATATGCTGCATGCAGGACTGTGCTTGGGTGGCACTGTTGACTGTGCATGCTGATGTGGCATAACTAACGCTAACTATAACCATGGTGGGTTAAGTTAACCAGACCAGGATTGAGTCTTATTTGCCACGTGGCAAAACTTTGAGCAAAGACCATTAAACCTAACCTAGAATTAACCACGGTATGCCACGTGGCTTTTCCTAAGGTATGAGACCTTGGAGAAGCAGAGAAATGGCGTCGTTTAAGAGCTAGTTGATGACGAGCTCATCGTTTGAGCTAGGATGTGCTGTGAATCTGCAGTCGGCTGGAGTGGTTCATCTTCCTCGTCTTCGCCCTCAGTTTCCTCAAGAACAACTTCCACCTCGGAGGTTTGTAGTTGAGCTCGTCGTTGCCCAGAGCGTCATCCGCCTATGAATCGTTTTGTTATCACGATAGTTCGCCTTTCTTCTGCTGCTAGAGTCGATGGCGTTGCAAGAGCGGAGCCGGTGCTTAGTCACTTGTGTAGGAGCTTGTTAAGATTGGCGTTGCCTTGTGTGAAACCCCCGCATCAGCCTCGGTGCCATCCTCAGCGTTGGGCTCTTCGTCACCTCCTTTGTCGTTGGATTCGTCGCCCTCGCTGCCTCGCCTTTCGCCTTGAAGCCTCTCCCCTTCGTCAGAGACGTCTGATTCTACCTTGTTGCAGTCTCGCTCCTCTCCTTCGTCTACATGAGCGGGGAAGTCTTTGGCAGGCTTCCGGACTTGTAGCCTTGTATATCTCCTTCGCGATTGTGGTATTTGGCATGGATCACGTAGTGGAAAGACAGGAGTTCTCAAAGCCTCGATGTCAGATCTAGATCAGAATGGCGATCCCAGCTCGATGAAGCCTGTTAGTGGTTGTTCTGAGGTCGTTGTTTGGTTCTGCTGTGTTGTTTGCAAGCTTTGTTGGAGATGGCCTGCGCTGGAGTCAGCTGGTCGGCTGTAGGCGGATTTGCATGTGGAAGCGCTCGGGCGAATAGTCTGCTGCAGAGCCGTGGAGGCTGATGGAGCTTTAGAGCTGCGTGATCTCTTGCTTATTGCTTGCTTGCCCTTGCTGTTGAAGCCTTTTCTCAGATGCATTGAGTCGAGGGAGCAGGTAGCAGGCTGACTGTGTAGAGGCTCGATGAGAGGCTAGTAGAGCTAGAGCAAAGCCCTGGCTAGATTGTTGCAGCTCGTAGGTGCACAATTGCTCTCTCAAAATCTCTAAAACAAATAACAGAACTCTCTCAGACACTTTCTCTCACAATGATATCAAATAAACGGATATTCTATGACATAAATCTCTCTCTCTCTCGGATTAAGAGAAGAACAACTCTCAATAGTGAAACTCTCAAAAGAATAGATCTCTCTTCCTCTCTCTCACATGAACGGAATTGTTTGACGGAAATTTTCTAACAAGTGAACGGAAATCCTCTTTCATCAACGGAATGAAAGAATGGAAGCACTCAATCTCTCAATCTCTCGATCTCTCTCGCACTCTTAGGGATCGCAGTGTCTCAACGAAAGGCAAGGGAGCTCTGATACCATGACAAAGTGTGAATCGTACTTAGCCTAATCTGTCACTCAATGAGCATAAAGATCACGGAGCATCAAACCATAGAAGAAACTCCATGAGAGAGACACACACATGTGGGATCCTCTGATCCACATCTCTCCTTGTGGATATCCTTGATCCTCATCTCCACATCATGTAGTCCACATCCTAGGGTGGCTACTTTAATTCTTTCCTATACCATACCTTAACCTCTAATTATGTGCTCATGGCACCATATCTCAACAGCCACATCCAACAGCAAATGTGGTCTGCCAATGCCGATGGTACAGAAGGAGGACACCACTACCTTCTCCAAGTGCCATGGCCCATATCCTGGATGGCTAGAACTACTCTCCTAGATTTGCATTGTGCCTTGTGCAAGGTCTAACCTCCCATAACTAAAGGAACCACCTAGAGTGATCTTGTTTGTACATAACAGGTTTTGGGTCGATGGTCCAAGTACGGCCCCAACGGCCAACTACTCAGGTTCTTTGCAACTCTACAAAGTCTAATACTCCACCATTTGGGTCTTTGTTCCCTTGCTTCGACTTCATTAGGTGTTATTCACACAAGTCCATATTGAAGAAAATTGGGTAGGGCTCATTGTGGTCATGCTATAGTAGGTAGAAGAATCTCAGAGGAAATCTTGTCTTGTAGTGTTGTCCAAACACCGTGGAGGGGCCAGCATGGCATGTGGGGTCCAGCCAAGCTCCTCTTGTCATGCCTCTAGAACATTCTCCTTGATCTCTTGCATCCTACTGCTCTGCTAGCCCCTCTCAAGTGAGCAAGTTCATGCAACCTCTTCTCAAGATGCTAGGGGAGCCAACTCCATACTCCTAGGGATCTTGCTAGCCCGGTATCCGAGTATATCCATCCAATGTGCGTGCACTGCCTTAGCATACGGCCCTTGTGATCTTGGATGTCAAGGTGCCAAATCGGGGGCTGCCGGTCAAACACATATTTGCTTTGGAAGAGTGCTTAGATGAGGCTGCCTAAAGTAGAAACTATTTGCATATTTGATAAGCAACCCCCACCATCTTGGCTTGGCAGAACCTCAAAAGAGAGAAACTTTCACATCATGGCATCTAAACAAGTAGGGTGTCAAGCCCATCCTCCATTACATTAGCAATCAATGGGAGAGAATCCCCTCGATCTCAACACATACTAGTGTTAGCGAATGCTCCACTTTTTAAAAAGACACACTGACTTGGCCCCATAAGCATGTGTACTTAATCCACACAAGTTTTACTTATGGTAATGCAGTCTCTTTCCTTATTCTATCTCACCACAATCTAAGTTTGTTTGAGCAGGGCCAACCCCCATTACAAGAGCACATATTGAACAATCTTTTTGTATCAAAGATGAAGATTGAGTCTAGTCTTCTTTCTGTTTCTCATTGAGTCATCATGTCTCGTCAAATTTTAGTGAGTTAAGGAATCTCTTGATTGGTATAGCCTAGCATATTCATGCTAGGAACTCCATCCAAATGAATATGCCTTGCAGTTTTGTGAGAACAAGCAAGAATCCCATTGCTTCAATAGATAATGTTCACCATTTTGGGATAGAAGAAAGCACAAGAATCCATCTCCAAAGCAGCATGCTCAAAAGAAACAAAGCTAGAAGCTTAATGTCAAGTTGGGATAATATTTTTCAAGTCAGTAATTCAGCCACCGTCTCTCCAGTTTTCGACTGCATACATTTTACATACCCTGATGCTAGGCTTGGACTTCAATTCATCTATGAAGAGACCAAAGAGAGTCGGCGAGACCCCTATGTTGCTGCTTATGATGACCGTTTCCCTGGAAGAGCAGGATCCATCTACCAGTGGCTGCGTGAACTCGGCCAGCACCTTCTTCATCTGTGGAAAAGTCCAACGAAAGTAGGACAGCAGAAGTTCTTTCTCTCTCTCTCTCTCTCACACACACACAACACACACACAGAGTTAGAGATAGAGTCTACATATGTATAAATCAATGAAAGTAGGACAGCAGTAGTCCAAACATAGAAGGCGAAACAGTACCTGCAAATAGCTCCAGTGAAAGATTTTTTCATTTGTACATAGCGATTGGATAGAAACGTTCAACTGTGGCATAATTAGTTCAGATTCTCTTGGAAGCCTGTGCTTTTCTACTGTAAGCATGATTTAGCAAGTCTATATATGTATAAATAAAACGACATTAGGACAGCAGTAATTCAAACATAGAAGGAGAAAAGTACCTGTAAATAACTCCTTTTATACTATAAGCATGATTTTGTAGCAACCTAAAATGCCTACAAAGGGGGATCTTCTTGGTTTAAGACTGTTCCATATTGTTCCCACAAGTTAGAACTAATTTCATGCAATGCCCAAGCTATTTAGCTGGCTGTTCCCTTAGGTTTTGAACTCTCTGACATGGAGCTGTTATCTGTTCTGCGCACGTTCCTCAACCTTTGAAGTAGATGCATAGATTTGCCTCATTGGTATGCAATCTTACATTCTTGTGCTCTTGAATCTCTTTCTATGTTCCTTATTCTATCTCAAAGTCCTGATTCCACCCTTTTCTTTGCTTAGAAATGTTTTCTCCACTATACAATTGTGATAGAGAGAGAGAGAGAGAGAGAGAGAGAGAGAGAGTTACGTGCCTTGTCCTTTTCTGCAGGTTTGTAAGGTTCCTATTACAGATAAGGTAGTCGATATTGTCTTTTACATTTTTGATATCAACCAGGATGGAAACCTCAGCACAGAAGAGTTTTTAGGAGTCCTAGAAAGGAGAGAACGTGGTATGTCAGAATGCCTTGATTCTGGTGTATTGTGCACCCTGAAATGCTGGTGGAGATGTGTTGGCAGCTGCCGTAATCAAGCAAAGTGGATTTCCTATTGAGACATAATGAGAAGTCTGCTGAAAGAGTCAAACGTGCTCAAAGATTTTCCTTATTTTCCTCTTGTGACATGCTTATGTATGTTCTCATTTCAAGGATACATGATTAAAAGACAGGGCTATCAGAGACTTGCTGCAATGACTGGCAAGCATAGCAATAGATTTTCATCTTGGACAAACCAAGGTAAGGATGATCGCAAGGATGCATGATAGCAATTATCTTTCAGAAGTAGCAGCCATATCTTTGAGCTATAGAAGATGCAGAATACTTTAGCTAGTTCGTAGGGTTCTCTTGTAACATCCATAACTATGCTTTTTAATTGTAGAAGGTGTAAATAGTTAACATCGATGAACAATGTTTCTAGTACACACCATACAGAAGTGTAGGATTAGATCACGCTCCCCACTATTCCGTTTGTACATATATATTTGTGGATGGTTGCATACACTTGTGTCCTTTTGTACATATATTTGTGGACGAGTGCATACACTTTTGTACATATACATTTGTGGACAGTTGCATACAATTGTGTGCTTTTGTACATATACATTTGTGGATGTGCATACAAACTCTGGCACTGCCCTTTTATTTTCTACTTATACATAAACAATCGAGGGCAGCTGTGTAGTGATGAGTCATGGTGAGTTGCTCTTACAAGTATTATTTGATTGTGGATTTAAATACTCTCAACTTCATTGGAAGTTTTAGCTTGGATGAAACACACACACACACACACACACACACACACACACACACACACACACATGCCACCTGAACCCCACACCCAGCCACCCTCTGTGTGTGTGTGTGTGTGTGAGAGAGAGAGAGAGAGAGAGAGAGAGAGAGAGATGATATGATTGTATTAAAGTCCGTGAGAGACCCTTGAGGGCTGGCAATCACTATCAACTAATAGTGATCACTTACATCTAGTGAGAGAAAACATTACAAACTTGCTGGGCCAGCTTGTGTGCTTGTCCCAATATCTTGGTGCAGTGTTCCAAAATCTCTTTCAAGTAGCTTCCTACCTTTTTGGCTGGCTGCTCCAGCAGACTTTTCAGATTATCTCTGCTGTCCTCAGAGCCTTCTCTGATGTGGGCGTAGGCTCTACATCTTAGGAGTACATGCTGCTCATTTTCTACCTTCCTTGTAGGGCAGGTTTTGCAGGTTCTTTCTTCTCTAGGGATCCCCGGTCTTGCCCATCTATGCTTCTCCACCTCGATATCATGTGAACTAGTTCTGATTTTGCAGAGTAGATGCCTTTTAATAGAGAGGTCTCTCCATAAATCAGGATTACCTCATAATAGTGATGCAACGGGCATCTTTACATCAATGGATAGGAATGAGGCCGATGCAACAATGTCTCGAGGCATGGTGACTGGCTCCAAGATGACTGATTTTGGATCTTTAAAGAGGGACATGTTGTCATCCTCCTTTAGTTGTTGCAAGGTGGGGTTCAGCCAGTAGGATGGGGTAGGGTGTCTTTGCCTTAACTCCTAACTTCCCCTATAGGGTAACATATGTATAGTTTCTATTCTTTCCCAGTATGTCCTTGAGAGCCCGGGTACCTAAGCTTGGCATTCGTAAAGGATTACTATCTGCACAAGCATGGTGTATACAAACTTTCTCATTTCCCAATTTCACAGATGTGCCTTCCTGCCTTTATTTTAGAAGCTATATAAAGCTTTCTCAGTGGCACTTGGATCCGAACCCACGTCTTCTTCTCATGGGTTCTTGGAGGATCTGGTTGTATGGAGGGGTCCCGAAGAGTGGGAGTGGACTGATGCATGGCACCAAGAGAAGAGTTTCCCCTTCTTTTGTTATACAGTAAGCAATGCCATAAAGTTTCAAATCAGTTCTAGAGGATGGAGACCTTCCAGAGCCTCTCATTGGAGAACTCTCATATTTTTTGCTGATTTGTCTTTTGGAGGAGACTATGGAAATCCCTCAGGAATAGAAAAATCACTCTATTCTTTTGGCTGTCTATTGATGGAGGGATTGCAGTGAACCTGTGGAGATCCAGGTTTGGGGCCGATCCTTTTTTTCCTCGCTTCAAGTCTGTTGAGGAGTCCATTCAACATTGCTTATGGGATTGCAGACAGGCGAGGGTTACTTGGAAAGGGATTGCTAGGATCTTCAATTCTTTGCTCCTTCCCACTTCTATATGACCTGGGGTTTTGTGCCTTGGCTATCTCCTTCGGGGCCATAGGTCTTCTGTGAGAGGTAGGACTTTTCTTGGGCTATCTTAGTTCGATGACACTTAATAGAGCTCTGGATGAGGTTCACCGTTGTCTCCCTTTATACCTATACATGCATCTATGGATATTGCAGCATGGCATATTTGGAGAGCTAGGTGCATAAAGGCATTGGATGGAGCATAGGTCCATCCATCTCATACCATAGCCTGCATATGGACTGAGACTGCACATACTTTGATGGCCAGTTGAGCGACTATGCAGGGTTCTTCTAGGGCAGCCTTTGCCAGGAGGGCCTTTTTTCTTCCAGTTTGTACTGAGGATGTTCAGCTCTCCCACTCTGGGTGGTTGTTTTGTTCATACCATGCATGACGTATATCCACTTTGAGCTTGCCCTTGCGGGGTTTTTTCCATACTTAATAGAAGTCTCTTTCTTGGGGGGGAAAAAACTCCTAGATATTTATACGTGTTGACTATTTCCAGTGGCTCCCCTTCAAATGTGACATTCACTTGTTTGTTCCCTATCCTGATCACCATTACCTTTGCCTTATCAATATTGACCTACATTCTCGAGTGTTTGCAAAATTCTCTCAGTGCATCCATATGTGCTTGCAGGTTCTCCTTGTGCTTTGCAAAGAATACCACATCATATGTGTAGATAATGATTAGCAAAGCGTACCTTGCACTCCAAACGCCTTCCTTGCTACGTATTATTATCCACTCTTTCAAATCATCAATGAAAAGACCGAAAAGTGTTGGAGGGAGGGGGAAGCCTTGTTTGACCCCTATGTCAATGCTCATTACAGCTTTTCGGGCTTTTTCCTTGGAGCATGACGAGGCCCACCACCTAGGCCTTGTATGATCCAGCTGACAATCCGGATTGGCCGGAAGAAGCAAGGTGGAACACCTTACTACCTGACCTAGTGGTGGAAACCCTCACTTGAGAAAGAAATCTTCTATCACAGGACGTAGAAAGAGGAGGAAAATCCATGGGCAAGAGAACCCTCCTCTTGAAAAAGGAGATGCCTTGTTAACAGGAATACCAATCACTGGCTCACCAAATGTTGGGCATTAACTCCTTGCCGTCACCAAATTCCTCCAAGGTTGAAAAAGGGTTCTCATGAAACAAGGTTGGTGTCGGGGGAATTCCCATAGTCAAAAAAGGTGAAGAGACAAAAGACACTCCCTTCCCTTGACACTGAATGGGGACCGAAAAGCAAATGAGGAAGGGAATGGGGTTGCTCACATGAGGGGCTAGAACCAAGAGAAATATCTGCATGTAAACCAACATTGGCCCTGGATCTGGGGAAGCTCTGGCTGTAACATGAGAGACATCACTAGTCTCACCCTCAACCAGACCCTAAGAATTCAGAACAATAGAGGGCCCCTCTTGATTTGCACCTAGTGAAAGAGCGAAATCTAGAGCTGGAATGTCGAGTGAGGAAGTAGAAGTAGAGGCCATAGTCTGAGGAGTAGAGGCAACAGGATTCTTTGGGGAGGGGACACTAATAAAAAAAGAATAGCCAAGTTCAAATGGAACTTCTGTACCAGACCAAAGGAAGAAGGAGGGCTAGGTGTAGTGGATGTCCAATAGTCTGCCTACAAGCTCTCTACTACCTAGATCATCAAGGTTGTTTTAAGACCTCGAGAGGACTGGGCCCAACTATTATGCAATAACTTCTCATAGGTCAGATCCTTAAGGGAACCAAGATGGCAGAAGTATCCCATGCTAGTAGCTCTTTTCAATCCTGAACCTTGTTTTTCCAAGGGAATTCCCTTGTGGAGATCCCTTTGGAAGTTTTTTAGGTGGAAGAGTTGATTGGAAATAAGGAGAGAGCTTGGCCTGGCAAACAACCTCCAAAATGTGGTCATGGGTAGGCTCAACCTTTGGACATGTAGTAATACAATGGAAAGGTGTGTCTTTTCTCATATACTGAAAGGAGTTTGATTTGGTAGGTTTTACCCACCTTCTCCCAATTCCTACTCCCTTTAATGATATTGAAGAGGTGGTAATGGTCTTAAATTCTAGATGGAAGGTATGAGACAAAATTTATGTTTGGAAAAGAAGGTTTAAGAAAATCTGGACTCAAAAGGTGCCTGAGAAGTTTTCAGCACTACTCTGATTGGTACTTCACAAGGCAATTTGGACAAATAGCAGGGGAGAAGCAATAGGCAAAGGAGAGGGCAAGTGTGAAAGATGCCCTAACCAGCAAGAAGACCAAGTCAAATTGAGGAGATGGAGGAATAAGATCTGTTTCTTCCTAATGCCATCACTGATTTGCTCTAGTTTACTAAAATGGAGGACTAAGAGGATGCCAACATGTTATTCTCCTTTGTAGTCTCAAAAGTGCTTGGAATTTTTGAGCTCTTTGCTCTTGTGGGAACTGATATATATGAAGTTGAAATGTATAATCATTTACGAAAATCAATATAAATATTTTCTTGCCCCAAAAAAATAAAATGAGGGTTGTAGCCTAGACCTAGGGACATAATTCAATTGAATTCTAACAAGTAAAACAAATTTCTCAAGTCACAGTCAGTCAGATTGAAATATACTATTCTTAATAGATTCCCCAACTATTTAAACTATTTAAACTAAGCAAGAAATCCATTTCAGGTCTCAAGGAAAAAAACAAGGTCCATCTCTAACTTAGTTTGCAGAGGAGGATACATGCACTTGAAAAACATAACCATGGCAGTTTGTAAAAAAAAAGAATAGTTTAATATTTTGTATTCACATAATCATGGCATTCCAAAAAATCAGGAATCCATCTAATTCATGTGCTTCAAATACCGTCCCCTCGAGCAGTTGATATGCGGTATTCCAAGACTAAATGCTATGCTTGTTTAATTGAAATCTCTCATAAATAATAAAACTATGTTAGTATACAATCTTCTCAAAGAAAACTTTGATATTATGGATCCTCCAAGTGCTAGAGTGCCATGAAACGAAGGAAAATAAACTACAATCTGTACATTGTTCCAATGGATTTCAAAGACCTACAATCAAATGACATACATGGAAGACAAAAATGACATGAGAGAGATTGTTAATATTGAAGCATGATACTACATGATAATGCTTTGACTCATCCCATGGCCCTCCATTTTCTTTGGGGGTGGGGGCAATTGCCATTTCTAGATCACCAACAGGTTTTTTCCCTTTTGTTGAGCGATGCAAATCATTGCGCAATGAATATGTAGCATGGAGGGTAAGGGGGAAACACACAATACAAAATGTGAATGATGAATGGGTAGAGAGAGGAATGATATGTACACAAATGGGAACCAAACACAAATGGGAATCACTCTTCTTTTTTTACTTAGCGAAAATTGACATCCATCTACAAATGGCTCAAGGCTACACTCTATGCACATGGATTTCCCTCGTAGCAAGAATAACCCTAACTTCTAGAACTCTAGGAGTGTATATACATGACCTTCTTCCTAACATTTTTGGTGGATGCTACCCACCAGATTCACAATGGTTCACACCCCCCATCAAAGGTGGTAGGTGCTTTCAAAGATCCTACATTCATTATCATCTTTTTTTTTCCACAATATAGCTTGCTAACATCCCAAAGCCCTCATCATTGACTCTTCTTTGGGTTTTGATAGTTTGACCCCTCTATTGCTATAGTAGCATTAGCGAACTTTGACAAGTGGTCCTTCACAACAGCATTGCCTTACTGCATAGTATCATCTTTCTTGATGCCTAGTGCCATCTAAAAGGGGCAAGGCATTTGGTACATGGTGAATATGAGCTACTCCCCACTTTGCCATGGCCTTCATCCATTTGCTCCTCAATCCTAAGGTTGGTTCATTTGTTTGCTTTTGGCAAAAACATTTGCTTTAGAGTTAGTTGAATGCTTGAAACATAAGTTCTAGGTTTTGTTACAATAGAGACACCCAAGTAGTTGTTGCTGTTGTCATGCGTTGTCGACAGGCGTTGACCACATGTCGATAGGAGTTGACCACGTGTTGACCATGTGTCAACACATGTCAACCATAGGTTCATCAGGCGTTGACCACATGCCAATCATGCATCAACACATGTCAAGCAAAGCTTCACCCAGGAGTACCATACCCAAGGCGACCATGCATCGACACATGTCAACCCCAGGCTCACCCAGGAGTACCATCCCAAAGGTGATCTCATTGAGAGGTGCGCACATGGAAGGTGAGCTCCGCACATGGAGAAATCAGGGTGTTAACAGTTGCACATGGTGGACCTGTACAGTGGTTTAGTGGTGCGGTGATCCAGCTCACATGCACATGGAGTAGTTACACCACCCTAATTAGAAGAGGCTGGCGAGTCAAGAAGTTGCCAAAGCTATCAAGAGAGCCAGCAGCATAACAGCTACCTCAATAGCTAAGGAGATAGGAGGATCACCAATCCGAGGAAAGGGGGGAGATTCTTAGTGAGGGAGGGACCCTCCAAGGCACAGGGATGAGGATGAAGGAGAAGGGGAGTATTGAGGGGGAGCATTTGGCATTCAATATTCGGCGTTCTGCATTGGGGGGGGGAGAGAGAGAGAGAGAGAGAGAAGAAGAAGAGTTTTTTTACGTCGTAGGAGCAATCCCAAGGAGCCAGTTCTGACTCATCCGACGCGATCCCGGGGGATCGAACACAACACACCCAACGACAAGAACCAGAGCCTTAACCACCAAGACCCACGCGGGTTTTATAAAACTTGGTGGGGAAGGATGGCTTATACACCAGGAAGAAGAGTTTTTTTACGTCGTAGGAGCAATCCCAAGGAGCCAGTTCTGACTCATCCGACGCGATCCCGGGGGATCGAACACAACACACCCAACGACAAGAACCAGAGCCTTAACCACCAAGACCCACATGGGTTTTATAAAAATTGGTGGGGAAGGCTGGATTATACACCAGGAAGAAGAGTTTTTTTACGTCGTAGGAGCAATCCCAAGGAGCCAGTTCTGACTCATCCGACGCGATCCCGGGGGATCGAACACAACACACCCAACGACAAGAACCAGAGCCTTAACCACCAAGACCCACGCGGGTTTTATAAAACTTGTTGGGGAAGGATGGCTTATACACCAGGAAGAAGAGTTTTTTTACGTCGTAGGAGCAATCCCAAGGAGCCAGTTCTGACTCATCCGACGCGATCCCGGGGGATCGAACACAACACACCCAACGATAAGAACCAGAGCCTTAACCACCAAGACCCACGCGGGTTTTATAAAACTTGGTGGGGAAGGATGGCTAATACACCAGGAAGAAGAGTTTTTTTACGTCGTAGGAGCAATCCCAAGGAGCCAGTTCTGACTCATCCGACGCGATCCCGGGGGATCGAACACAACACACCCAACGACAAGAACCAGAGCCTTAACCACCAAGACCCATGCGGGTTTTATAAAACTTGGTGGGGAAGGATGGAGAGAGAGAGAGAGAGAGAGAGAGAGAGAGAGAGAGAGAGAGAGAGAGAGAGAGAGAGAGAGAGAGACGTTGGAGCTATGATCTCGTTGAGAGGAGAGTGTGTGGAGAAGATAGGGGGTTGAGCTATGGACTCGCCTATTGTACTCTCTATCCACTATGGAAATAGAGCTGTGTATTCTGGTTCTTGTGACTTGTGACTTGTGGGTGCTGTTCTAGTGGCATGTACTTCGGCCAACTTGGTCACTTTCTCATTCTTCCTATTTCTTCCCTACACTAGTGCATGACGACTGTCTCTTCTTGTGCTCATGTTGTGTATTTCTTATGCGACCATCATCTAGCAAAATGCACTCATATGACGTGATTGACTATAGTACAACCTATGATACCCGTGCACCACTGCACGGTGCACTCCACATGATCCACTGTGCTAAAGCTCACAACACTCATTCTTCTCACACCAGTGGCCTTTGGCCTCTGGTAACACCTCTGGAAGGGATAGGAACCCTCCCCCCCGTCAGACAGTTTATGGCGATCACGGTGGGACACTGCTGGTGCTGAGTAGCAAGAGAGAAGTGGAGCTCTAGGGTCCTAGAGGAGAGAGTTCTTATGCTGAGTACCCTTGAAGGAGCTAGTGAGAGAACTAGGAGGTACTTAAGGAGAGTGGAGAGGAGACTTTCGGCTGACCAAACTTGATATAAAAAGTACTACGTGAGACGAAAGTTCGCAACGTCCTCAGGGAGAGCACAAAGTGAACCTATTGGAGCTGTAGCCAGAGCAAGTAACTTCATTGAAATTCTTATTGATCTAGACCAACAAGGTCAGTGGTGGTTAGATCCAGACTCCGGAGAAGAAGAAGTACAAAGCTTGGAATGGGTGAAAGAGGAGAGTACTAAGGACGAG
The DNA here is from genome assembly GCF_047967505.1 of Dipteris shenzhenensis. Classification (NCBI taxonomy): domain Eukaryota; kingdom Viridiplantae; phylum Streptophyta; class Polypodiopsida; order Gleicheniales; family Dipteridaceae; genus Dipteris; species Dipteris shenzhenensis. The sequence continues at coordinate 35,591,683 of NC_141619.1, forward strand.
GGCTCCTCAGAAGTGCATCAAGGTTAAGACAGCTCCTTGTCTCCTGTTGCAACGATGTCTTCACAGCTAGCCACTTCAACCACTTCAACAGTAGTACCCAATTCAGCACCACTTCAACCACTTCAACAGGAGTAGTACCCAATTCAGCGCCAGACTTGACATCCACTGGTCAAGCTACTATGACAACAAAAAATGATATTTTCTTTTGAAACTTGTGGGGCCTGCAAGGTGACAAAAGCTAGCCACGAAAACAAAGAACCAAGAAGCGTGACGGAGAAGGTGGTGGGAGACGGCTCTTCGCGACTACTCTCGTTGCGGCTTGTCAATCTTTTGATGTCGACTACTTTATTTCATGTAATCATTAATGTGGGTTTGAACTAATTAGAATAATTAGTGAAAATGATTGCAAATGTGATTATGAGTGGAGTGCATCATTGTAAATACCACGGGTATGAATTATAAATACCTTGGTATGGGGATAGAATGGTTTGAGAGATATATTATTTGCTTTGTAATTGGGAAAATAGAAATGAGTCATGTATTTTGAGTGGGCCAGATGACTGCATGGCCTCCATAATGTACTAAAATAATATCGAGAACACATGCCAAGCACATGGAGGGCATGTAGAGGGGTGTGGAAGAGTGTAAAGTCAAGAGGAATCCTTCATGAATAAACTTCATGCTTCCTTTTCCTCATCCTTCTTCCATCTCCTCTCTCCTCGCTCTAAAGCTTAGTGTACCCACATGAGTGAGCCATTTCTAGATCTGTGTTAAGGGTATTCTCTACTCCCTTGGGTGACCTCAATTTGACATGTATCTGGGAAGCTACTTCTCTACTGAAGGAGATCGTTGCCCTTTCCACATAACTACAGTCAGGTATGGATAGTTTTGACAGTCTTTCGTAAAATGGTCATAACTTTCTACTCCGAGCTTCGTTTTGAATGAAACTTATATCAAAATCTTTGTCTTTTCAAGATCTATCTACTGATGTATTCAGATATTTGTTCCATTTAGTAGAATAAAAGTTATTGTTGTCTGAGTGGTTGGGTCTGTTGTTTGGAGCAATTTTGAGAACCTTTCGTAAAACCGTCATAACTTTATGTTCCAAGCTCCGTTTTGAATGAAACTGATATCAAAATCTTCGTCTTTTTGAGATCTATGTTTTATCCCAACCGTCCCATTCAGCTAAATCAGCCCTATCAATTCACGCCTTTCACATAAGTTCACATTGTGTTGAGTCAAAAGATGTTCTTCCGACAACGGCTCGCCCTTACTTTTGGGGCTGACCGATTAGCTCAAATCAATGCTTCCCCTCAGCCTTTCCTATTTTCAATGCTAGAGTACAACCTCGCCTTTGACGTCTATATCTTTGTTTTGATCTGAGAAGATAGAGAGTGAGTGTCTCTTTAAGCTTCATCTAATGCCCAAATCTCTTCTCTCTTCTTCAATTTGTGGGTTGAGACGTGACCAAAACCAAACCCCTAGTTTTGTGTTACAGTACTATTTTGTCTGCTTTGCATAACCCTGGTCCTTTGAGTCTAGTGTCTACATCCGTAACACCTGTGGGTTCATGTCCTTACCCTCTATGCTACCGTTGCCATTATCTCAACCCTTTCCTATTGCTTGTTATCCATCCTACATGGCTTCTCAACCCCTTCCTTCTCCTTCCCAATTGCCTCTGTATCCTCATTGACCCCCACATTCCCTATGTCTTCACCGTCTACTTTCGCAACAGTAGTGCTTGCAGCATATGCAGTACCATCTATCTCCCCCATGGCTACATTAGTAGTAACTGCACCAATGTGGTCTCCTGCACGGGGTGTTGTCTCATCAGGCGCTCCACCATATGTCTCCATGGTACCCACATTGAGTATTGCTCCGTTGGGACACCCTTAAGCTCTTCCACTTGCTTTAGCTTCTGGGGTGAGTGCGGTTGTTCTCAATCCTAGAGAAAAAGCTAGACTTCTTGAGTTACTAAACAAAGTCCATGTGAAGACTCAGAAGTTCAAAAGTCACCTACATGAGGATGCGGAAGCTCATGTGAGGAAATTTCTCATCGCATGCAAAGCCAAAGGTGTGGAGAAAAAGCATGCCTTTCTACACATCTTTCCCTCGTCATTGGAGGATGTAGCCAATGTATGGTATAGCCAATTTCCCGCTGACCATTTTCAAACTTGGTAGCTCTAAGGGAGGAGTCTTTATGGACTTTCAAATTGGAGAAGTTTGAACACATGATTCTCTAGGAGTTGTCCACTGACACCATGAAGCCTTGGGAATGCATCTCTGAGATGTACACAAGGATGAGGGTCTTGGCGGCGAAGACGTCAGTGCCACCTAATGATGCTGTCATGAAGGGGTGGTTTTTGAAAGCATTACCTCCTACCATTTCTATAAGGCTGGTTGACAAACTCCATGAACATGCCTCACTCCACAAGACTTCTTGAAGGAAGCAGTCTAGATCGAATGGTCGCAGTTAAGTTTTGCCTCATCATCAACTACCACCACCTGGCTCCCAAGAGAGGAGGGATCATCCACTTGGCACCAACTCAAGAAGGAGTTAGAAGAAATCAAAGAAGGTCTGAAGGACAGAGTAAAGGTGGATGGCCAGTCATCCTTTGAGGCCCAGATTCAAAGTGGTCTTTGGTGCACAAAATTCAAGGGTTCTAACCATGGAGTGTCCCTCCAAATGTAAGGTACCTACTTCTACTTCATTTTGTACATTTTGTGAGATCCATGGACTTTTAGAGTATACTTTGGGGAACCTCTAGTTGCTGTAAATAGAGCCGCACTAGTAACTTCTACCCTGGCACCCATACCTCCTACTCCTCTTTCAAAAGCATCTGAGCCATCTTCTCCTCCTATCATTCTGCCTCCATTACTGCCGGCTCCCCCTTTACTCCAAGCTCCTGCATCCAATCCGGTTGGTGCCCCTTATTTCCATCCTTAGCCTTACTATGCACCATACCAACCACCTATGTCAGGAGGTGGCTATGGACCCCCTTATCAATGTGGTCCGACAGGGTGGTTTTCGAGGTGGACGTGGAGATACAGGTAGAGGTACCAACTTTCAAAGACCCATCATGTGTTACAGATGTGGGAAATATGGCCACTACCAAGATGATTGTATGCAGCCATTCGGGGGACCCTCTTGTACACAGTGCAACACAAATGACCACTACACTAGAGATTGTCCCAATGGAAGAGTGGAACCTATATCCCAAGTGAATATGGTTGACGTAGTAGTGGCAAGGGAGGGAAACAACCCCCATTTGATTGGCATAGTGTTGGGAGCTGTGACACGGTCACAAACAAAAGGTGACAAATGTAAGGATGACTCAGAGTCAGCACTGGAGACCTCATCACTGACCAGTTCTTCAGGTGTTTCCCCATTAAGGTCATATTCTCCCTCCAAGGTACACAGTATGTCGAGGAATAGACCATGATCCTAATAGTGATTCAGAAACAATATCAAAGGGCACACAACCATCAAGGTCTATCGGAAGTGCCTCTGATCACTCTATGACTTTAAAGTATCAAGAGGTGGTTAAGAGTGTCACGAGAGATCTTAAATCCAGTTTGGAGGATGAAGGTAGCACACTTCAATTTTCACCCTGCAAGTCCAGAACTGTGAGGTTTGCAACAATGAAAGTGACAACCCTCGGACAGAATAGGAAGAATGAGGGTCCTTCCACTTTTTCCCCAAGTGCACTCAACAAAGAAAAGGAGATGGGGCTAAGACCTAGTCGAGCCTAAGAAAAGGGGAAAGGGGTGATGGAAGAGACACCATAGGAGACAATGTCTCATAGTTCAGAAGTACATCCTCATCCTCGCGTAAGCTTTGACACTGAGTCAGAAGCTAGGAGGATGAGGTCACACAAGGCTACTACTAGTGTCTAGCACTACTCCTTGTTTGAAGATCTTATGGGTTTCAAACCCAACATCACTCTACGACAACTTTGTTTGTTGTCCCCCTAAATCAAGCATCAGACCATTACATTTCTCAACCACCTGCCTGGAGGTCGACATAAGGGATCCACTCAGAGTGAGCCCACACCAAAGACACTATAGGTGCAGCATGGGTCTACACCAGATCATTGCTCCATGTACACTGCCCTCACTTGTGAACAAAGTCCCAAGCTCATGGTGGATATTCATGGAGTTGAGCTGAAGGATGTCTTCCTAGATGGTGGGGCAGCCGTGAACACCATGCTAAAAGGTACACTCCAAAAAGTCGGTTTGAAGTTGACACATGATGTTCCTCACTATCGAGTGCGCATGGTTGATCAGCGCAGAGTGGTGCAATCAAAGGTGCTCACATGAAGATTGGAGTAACTTTCCTATAAAATTTTATTGTCCTTGATATTACCAAAAATGAGCAAAATTATCCTCTACTTGGTAGACCATGGTTGTGGTCTGCAAAGGCCATTCAAGATTGGTCGAATGATGAAGTACGGTTGCCCTTGGGATCCACATCCCTCGAAATAGATATGGTCACCGGACAGGCATGTCATATCCCAATAGAACTGGGAGAAGAGGATTTTGAAGAACAAGTAGGAGTCGAAGAGGAGCATTGGGCTTGTGGGGACTGGCCCATGGGTGGTGACCAAGAACCATGAGGAGACAATACTAGAAGGCTTTGAAAAGATTGACCTACTTGTGGGATCAGGCTAATCAAGAAGAGGAAGAAGCTATAATTTTGGATTGGATGGGAGCCATGGGCTCCTTAGCAGTCAACATGGTGGAACTATGCCAACAAAAAGATCTTGAGGAACACCTTAGCACTGCAATTAGGGTATCAAAAGTCAACCAAGAAGCATGTGCATAGGGTCTAGCTGAACTAGTTTATGAAAGGATGCCTTTTGGTCTTTGTAATAGTCCACAACTGTAATAGTTTACAAAAGGCTGCCTTTTGGTCTTTGTAATAGTCCACACACATATCAGAGAATGGTGACTAGGGGTACGGAACAAGGTAGTGAAGAGGGGTGGAATTTGCCTCAGAGACAAGGGGAAGAGGGTACTATAGTGGACACCAATGATGTTAACATCCACAAGTACAACCACCAAATGCAGGGTAATCAATGAGTAAAGGTAACCAAGCAAAATGATCGCGACTTCAATAGGACAAGCTCAAGGGAGTTTGATACCCAAATACACCAAGGCCAATGATTACAAGCAATGTGCACATGGAAGGAGTATAGCTCAAACTCAGAGCCCAAATCACTGAGCCTAGGAGTGGTGAGGCTAACACAAGGGCTATTTGGGAACCTGTTAGGATCACCTCCTAATACTAGGGTTGTCCCAAGCGCTTTAATATGGTTAACACAAGCACTATTTTCACTAGTAGGGAGAGTCAGTAAGAAGAGCAATATGCCTTGGCACCCTATGAGCCCGAGCCCATGGTTGTAAAGTGAGGGAGAGTGCTAAAAAGGAAAAGGGTTGGCCCTCCCTTCAAAAGGTGACTTGTATAAAAGGCAAAAAGTTTGACTTCGGTCTTCATTGTTGTTTGCACAAGTTTGAATACAAGCTCCCTCTTCTCTTCCAAGAGAGTGTTTTTGGTGTTCTCTTGTTTCCATTGTAGTGCCTTTGTGGTTGTCACTCTATCCCCCTTCACTCCCTTCTCCTTCTCCCCTTCCTCCTCCTCCCTTCTCCCTCCTCCTTCTCCACTCCCCTCTTCCCCTTCCTTCTTTCTGGCGTGAAACCACACTACAACAATCCGGAGGCTGCTTGAGTAACACTTGCGGATGGCTTGTGCTATGCATTGCTCCCACAAGGAGTAGCTGGGAGTGGAAGCTTCATTAACTTGGAGCTTGTTCGTGGAGTTGTAGGAGAGAAGAGAGGTGGAAAGAGAGAAAGAGAGAGGGAGGATGGAAATCTATTTTTTCATATAGGAATGTCATTTTTAAGCTTGGAAAGCTTGTTTTGGTTGCTTTCTGGTGTTTCAAGTTGATAGGAATGTAGCAAACTTGATTGCTAAGGTGTGTGTTGTAGTCTAATCACCTCAAAAAACAACAAAACTAAGGATTTTTGTCAAGTTTTGAAGTAGTTTCATGTTCTAGAACTTGTCTTTGCTGAGTTTTTGCATTTTGACTTCCAAAAAGTGTTTGTTTTCAAGTTTTTTTCATTGAGTAGGTAGATTAGGTAGTGTAGCACCCCCCCATTACAAAAAAACAGGAACAGAAACTGTGAAATCTTCAAAAATCACCCAATCTGGGTCGGCGCAACTGTGTCTCACTATCCCGCCAAGTCGATACGGTAGCGTACCGCACCGACCATATTCCCCGCTGACCGATGCGTTAGTTAGATCCCATCGGTCAAACGTCATTGACCTTCCCCACCAACCCAACCCCTGACCACAGTCTATCCCGCCGCTTGAAGTTAATGCTTGTCAGAGTTACTTCCGTATCGATCTGACAGATTGTTGACTGGTGCTGTAGTGGTTCCCTGCCAACCATTGCTATTTTACTATCCCGCCTCCGGCACAGTGACCTACCCCTCCGTCCATAGCTTTAATAGTTCCCCTCCGTTGTCGCATTACTACATCACACCGCCTATCGCTGCTGTGAAATCCTGTCGTTCGGTGTTGTCCACGTACTATGCCATTGTCTCTATACTATCTTGTCGAGTCATTTCCCCATCGATCGTTGCTATTTTACTATCTCGCTGTCGACGCGGTGAACCTACCCCTTCGTCCGTAGCTGTAATCATTCCCCTCCACCATTGCGTTACTACATCGCACCGCCCATCGTTGTGAAATCCCACCGTCCGATGTCCATGTACTATGCCGTCATCGCTATACTATCCTGCCGAATCATATTCTTGCCGATCGGTGTTATACCGTATCCCTATGCCCATGGGGATAGTTTGTCCTTCGGATCGCACCGACCACGTGGCACCTATTTCTCCACTGATCGTCACCATACCTCCATCCCGCCTGGTTCTATTTTCTTATTCTGCCGATAGTCGTGAAAAGGTTACGCCACTGTCCACCACCAAAACCATATTACACCACCGTTGCTATACCCGTAGCTCGTCGTCCGGTGTTGTAGTGCTAGCCCATCGATCGGTGCTGTCGTACTACCCCATTGACTAGTGTTGTACCTCTGGGGTAGCTAAGGAATTAACAAAAAGTTCAAGAACCTTAGTTCAGCTTAGGTGTTCCCAGCCAGCGGGACCCCACATGCACCTGAGGTCTAGAAGGATATTGCCAAAGGGTCTAGTGCCAAAGGAAAGCACCTCAAGCTACGCTCAACTCACCCTCCATCCTAGTTGGAAATCCGACAGCTCAATCCCAAGCCTCCACTCATTCATAGGACCCCATCCAGAAACTCAATCCAGCTCGGACGACACAGAGAGTCTTGAAGGAGTGATACAAGACCCCATGGGTCCAAGGGCATCAGAAGCCCCCCTCACAAGCATAGCCTCTCCCAACTCTCCTGCTCCTTTGGCATCCAGGCTTAGAGGTACATTCTCTAATATGTTCGGCCGCTTGGGAAGAACAGAGTTGGCAGACATGGAGAACCTCTTTGCCGGCATGTCCACAAGAAGGGAAGGCCAGCAACATACAGTTCCCAAGCCACGAATTGGGCCAGACACTACTTTTGCCAATCCAGGTTCCTCCTCTTACGCCAGACCCCCTCAATGGGAGAACATGGATGATGAGGATCCATGAATGAGGGAACTCCGTAGACAAGACCCAAGTCGAGGGGATGCTAGGAACTTCCAAGGTGGAATGCCTCATGATCCTCTGACCACCCTAGTCTCACCAGCCTTCGTCAATTTTGGAGCACCGCAGTTTCCACCTTATCGCTCGCAGCATGAGACCAATGCTACCATGCCCCAGGACCCCCCACCACTGGGAGTCCGTTCCTACTCCGTCTATACCGGTTGTACCAACAAACGCAGGCATGGGTACTTCCATCTCGATGCCGACACCAGCAACTACATGGACCCCACCACCTGGGCAAGGCTAGGGCCAGCCCTATGACCCATCAGGCCCACAGCCACACCACCCCCGCTAGCTGCTCAAATAGTTTTGACTGATGAGGCTATCCGCATTTTGGTGAATGCCTTAGGAAGGGGGCCAACACCACCTCCACCCGCACTAGTGTTCCCTGCAGGGATGGCAAATCTGGCTGGCTCCTCTTGAGTCACCTGTCTGGTGGAGGTGTCTTCATCCCATAAGTCCTTCATGGGTATTTCATTCGGCATTTGAATTGTGGCCGAAAAAGTGCTCTGCAAGTTTGATGGGCCCGTGGCCTCTAGGATAAGGCGAGGGTGGAGGTTGAGGTGTGACTCGAATTCAAAAAAGTCATGTTTGGACTCCATGGCAAATAGAAGTGAGAGTTGTGTGACGAGGGAATCGGTGGATGAGGAAGAACAAGAGGACATCAATTTGATGGTGGGGATGGAGGAAAGTGGGCAGGAATTTGTCAGATTTTTGGATAAATTTTGATAGAGTTTGGTTGCAACTACTATGGCGACAACCCGGTGGAGTAGGCCTACTTTTATAGATTTTTATCCCCCTGATCGGTGGGATACTGTATGGCGACGATCGGTGCTGAATTTATGGCGATGGTCGGCAATGAACATCGATGGTGATGATAGGTGTGAAATAGCATAGGCCGCGGCCGGTGTGGTACCCAAATGGCGATGAGGTAGTGCAGTGTGGGATAGCGATGGCCCGACGGGGATTGGGATGGCGTCGATCGATGTCGAACCTTTCAGCGAGGTCGGTGGCGAACCTTTCGGCGATGGTCAGTGGCAAACCTTTCCGCGACGGTCGGTGGCAAACCTGTCGGTGGCAAACCTTTCGGCGACAGTCGGTGGCAAACCTTTCAGTGATGGTCGGTGGTGAACTCTTCAGCGATGGTCGGTGGTGAACTCTTCAGCAATGGTCGGTGCTGTAGTGATGACTGTGGGAAAATAGAAAAAATAGAAGGAAGGGGGAGTGGGGTGGGTGAAGTGTGGGTGGAGTGGAGTGCACTTGTGTTGGGTGCCGTGATAAGAAGGTCAACGTGCGAGAACATGAGCACTTATAAAAAATGCATGGGCAAACCCTAGTCACCTAATGCTGACCGTGTGTGTATGTGTGGTGTGCTCTGCGAGGACTAGTGTGCTGCTGATGCATCAGGTGAGATGCCTACCGTACTGACTCACTTAGACCTAGATGTGATGATTATGATGAATGCGGTGGAGGCGGATGTCGTATTGCTGCATAGCCGAGTAAAGAGCCATGTAGAGCACGTGTCTAGCTTGTTCTTTACCTTGGATGCTAGAGGCACCTTTGTGTCGGACCTTGCTATTGCTGTTGCAGGCTCTGACGTCGAGTAGTCATTCCCAAGGTGAGGTTCTTGTGTAACTCTTGGTGGGATGGAATTCGGATTCTAAGGGGTCCCTCGACTGGTGGTGGCAATACTTGTGTTGAGTCAAACCGCTCGTGGCACCATTGCGTATTCAGTACCTTGGGGCTGGCCTGACGTGTCTGGATCATTGGCAAGTTCTTGTGGGGCTATATCCTGGGAGGACACAGGTTCTTGTGGTGCTGCCTTTGACACCTTCGGGGTTTGCAATGTCTTCTTATGGATCCAGGCGACCTTGTTGCTTCGGCAACTCAAGCGGGTGGTGTTGCTCGAACTGTTGGCAAGGCGTGGTGGCGGATGAGGTGTGAGCATTGTACGCAGCCTTCTCCATGTGGCAAATGGGGGTGGAGGAAGCGATCTTGAGGTGACCTGACTTGCTATTGCTATGTTACCATCCTCGAGATGCTAGTCCCAATCAAAGTGACATTGGGCGCAGAGGATAGCATCTTGTACTTGCTGCTCACGGATTTCTTTAGCAGAGGGTGGTAGCATGGAGCATGCAATGGCATTAGTTTATCACTGCAGCTAGCTTTGTGCTCCTTTTGAGCTGGGCCCTTGGGCAGTGTGAGTGGAGTGGTTGGTCTTCTCATGGGACAATCCTGGAATAGATGCTCAATGCCACATCCTACGCACAAGGGAGCGGGGTTGGTTGTGGTCGGGGTGGTGGGCGTACGATCTCTGTACAGATAGTCTTTCAAGAAGTGTGGGCCCTGGCATTTGAAACAAGACACTGGCGGGTTCAAAGTTCCTCAGTAAGGGCATTCATTTGCTCTATGGGGACCGTGGCAGGTATAACATTGGAGCGGGGGCCTCCGAGCCATTGAGTTTAGATCTCTCGCCCTTGCATTTACGAGGGCAGTCTAGAATACAAGGACTTGTTGATCCTCTAGTGGGAGGTAGTGGGCTAAGGCTCCACTGCCTTCCTCATAAGGGTAATAATCATGAGGCCCATGATCAGGGTCCGTTTCCTCCCAGTAGTTGGGAAACTCTTCGACCAACACTTGATTAACTGGGGCAATGCGTGGTAGCGGGGGTTGCGGGCCCAGTATGGGTGGAGGCAATGGAGCGAGCTGAGCACGGTACTGGCTCAAGCTGGCTCTAAGGCCACCTTGCGGGAGTTGGGGGTTGGGCAGGGTGGTTAGGGACAATGGGGGTCGCATTTGATACATGGGTTGGGGAAGGGACCTCATAAAGCGACATTGGGAGGTATCATGGTTCCCCCACCTATGGTAGTGTGCACAGTAGAGTGTTGGCCTTGCCTTTAGGCACGGGCACTCATTGGAAGGGTGGTTGCCATTGCATACCCCATACTAGACATTGTCTCGTCGTGGAAACAAGTGGGGGTTGCTTAGCACTTCCTTGGAGGTTCCTACTCTCCATTGCTGACCTAGCTGCTCCAACAAGCTAGAGGCTAGCTCACTCATGTCCAAGCTTTTGGGCTTGTTAGCTTCCTTCTTACTTCACTCTACACTCGAGGACCTAACTGATGGGGCTACTTCGGAGGGGGCTGAGGCCTTATCCGAATCCGCTTTGTCCATCATGTTATCACATATATGGATGGCCACTTTGCTGCATAGATCAAAGGAGTGGGGTTCATCTTCACCATGAGGTGATCGTGTAGCTTTGGGCCTACTAAACCGATAAGGAAGCGTGGCAACAGTCGTTCATCGCTCATTTGCTCATAGGGTTCACAGCAGGCATTGAGTGCTTAATCCTCATAATGTAATCCCTAAGGGATTCTTTGTCGTTTTGTTTCACCCCATAGAGCTAGTTGCCATCCTGCAAGCTTTATTCTTCATCTTGTTGTCTCTCTTCTTCTTCCTCTTGTTGTATATCTTCATCTCTATGTTCTTCTCTTTGTTGTCATTCCTATATGTTCTTCTCTTGTCATTCTTCTTTAGCTTTGGCATCTATCTTTGTGTTGTTGTGTTTCCATCTTTCCTACAACCATTTTCAACGCTCTTCAATAACTGTATTGTATGCTAGTTGCGGGATCAATTTCCCTGTCCTTTTGTCCAGTACTCTGCCAACTTTCTATGTTCACGCCATGTAGGTGTGAGAGTGATATTCTTGAGATCGTCATTGAAGATGCGTCATCCAATGCTAGGCACAATTGGTTTTATAGCTCCTGTCCCCACATTCACCTTGATTGTGGTGTCGTGATTTTGGATTGTTAGTCTATCAATTCCCCAGTCATGGAGGACTGATGCTTCTCGTAACCAAGGACGTCCCAATAAGGTCTGATAGGATTTCTTGGGGAGATCCAAGATTGTGAATTGAAGGGAAAAGAAGACTCCTGCAACTTTTGTTAACATGCCATCACTATTCCCAAGGGTTTAGCCCGTGAATCATCAGCAAGGCATATGTTGAAATTAGCCTTTTGCATTGATGGGAGACCTTGTGGATAAAAGGCACCGTGATGTTGTGTATATCATCTTTCTCAAGAGATATGATAAGAGCTATGCATTGTAGTAGCAAACAAGAATTCATTGACTTGACAAATGATATGGCTAAGAAGATCGGGGTTGAAAAAACACGTGGAAATGAAATGGGCAATGAAAAGACCTCCAGAAATAAACGGCCAAAATCCATGTCAAATATGATTCATGAGAATGACTCACATTGCTCAGAGTTTCAAAGAGTAACTACAACACCTTGGCAAAGATTCTCCTTGCTAGGTGGAGTGGGATCTCGTGTTTCAGTTACAAGTGATAATTATTTTGTAGTGGAGGAATTTGATCTTCATCAAACAAAGTGGGCGATCCATCGCACAAACCTTGGTAGTAAAGTTAGGTGCCAAGGTTACATAGAGGATAGGCGATGCAAGTATGACAAGTTGATGGACTTTAAAGGGAGGTCTGGATCATTTAGTGTCCCTGCCCCTAACTTCTATGGAAGGATTAACACTCCAATTAGTGTTCGAAGTCAAATGATATGGTTTTGTGGAGATAGTGCGGACCATTATTGGAACCCCACAAAGGCTATTGAGGGTTTGCAAGATCAGGCCCCTGCTAGATGGCTAGTGTGTAGAGGGAGATCGTTAAGTAAAGAGGAGGTACAAGTGCTTCAAGATGGTGGTTTTGTGATCAATGGTTTGATGTCTCAAGGGTAAGCTCGACGGCAACCACAAGTTCGGCCTGAAGTGTTGGGAAGACCAGCTTTGAGAGATGGACAAAAGATTCATTGGAGAAGGAAAATAACAAAAGAAATGCAAAATCATATAAACTCCTCTACAATCATGGAATGTGATGTACTAAATGTCAATGTTGTTAGAGCAAGAGATCATGTGGAGTTTGTTGTGTCTACAAGAGGGTCGCAGTCAAAAGGCCTACAATACATTGTCACAATTTGTGTCTTTACTTCATGTGCATGTGAAGATTTCTCTAGGAGAGCACAATGACTTGATTGCTGCATGGCGTGCAAGCACCTATACTACATATTCTTACAACATTTGGGGCTAGACTTGGATAGACATCCATTTGTATGCCAAGCTACATTGACAAAGCAGGAGCTCTCAAAGGCACTATCACATGTGGGATTATAATAAATGTCAACTTTTTGGACTACCAATGTTTCACTCTATTTTTCTTTTGGCAATTTCATTGCAGCTTGCAATGTATCAAGTAGCCATGCGAGCTATGTGGGTTAGGGGACCTTCATTATGACTATGTATTTTGGGTGGAGTTTTAGAAGATTTGTCCAAGTTATAAGAAATAGTCAAAGTGCTATGGAATTACTTTGCAATTGGGTAGTGTTGACATTGTGCATTGTGCAAAATTGGGAGCGTGTTTTTGTTGAGATATCGAGCTCCACTCGTGATAACAGGGTGATCGTTGTGCATTTATGTCACCGACTTATTAGCTACAAATGCGGTTGGTACATCGCCCATGAATAGTAGTTGGATGATAGCTATCCTTATGTACTCTAGTTCGTGGCTCAGTTAGTATGCCACCTTAGTTAGCTGACTTTGGTTTGAGACCCACATATAGGTTTCTTCTATTTCTTTGTACTAGAGTTCTTTTGGCTTTCACAACTAAGAAGAGGAAAACTATTTTCAGCCTCCACCTTTGTGTGTATTCCCCCATTGTGTATGTGAAAAAGCTGCAAGTGAGACTCCTTCCTTCTCTCCCACTATCTTCACATGGTATCAGAGCCTGGTTTGTGGTAAGGAGCTCAAGAAAGCAAACCAAGTTTGCGGTGTCCTGGTAAGAGGACCAGTGCTGCTTTCCTTTTTCCAGTTTCGGAGCAAATCCCTGCAGGTAGCACAGCCAGAAAGTGCAAGAGTGCATTGTTTCAGATTGAGACGCCCTTCGCGATGTGGTGAGAGGGCAGTATATGTTGCGAGAGAAGGCAAAGCCCTTGGTGACTTTATTTTTTTGATTTGAGGCCATTTTGGGGCCCGTTTTGGAGGCAGAAGTTCTCCGCAAGCACTAACAAAAAGGCCATGTTTTTGTTGTGCGACCACTCCTCTGCAAGTCGGTGAAAAGTTGCCATAGAAATTGCATCATATGCCTGTGCACAGAGATACTAGGAGTTACAGAATCATCCTTATTGCCTGTTCATGCAAAATCGTCACTAGGAAGTGACTGTGTGGTCAAATACCACTTTCGACAGTTTTGCAAATTTGCCCATGTGAGGCAGAAGCTGTGTTTTTTGCAGTGACAAAATAGTTTGCAGTGTTTTGTAATGGCATCTAATTCTCTTTCACAGATTGTCATTGAAAAGCTGAACAAGAACAACTTCCAAGCATGGAAGTTTAGAATGACGAATTTCCTTATGGGAAAAGGCTATTGGAAGTTCATTACAGGAAATGAAGAAGAACCAATTCTTCCTAATGTTCCTAATCAATAGGAAATGCAGGCATTTAAAGGATGGCATGAGAGAGCCAGAAAAGTTATGTACTGGCTGTCTATCAGTATTTCAGATTCTATGATTGTGCATATTCAGGATGCAAGTACACCAAAGGAGGCATGGGATACTTTGGCAAAAATGTACAGCACAAATACACAAGCCAGGAAAATGCAGCTCAAGCAGGAGTTGCACAATGTGCAGAGAGAAAATATGAGCATCAATGACTACCACATGAAGGTGAAGAAAATTGCAGATGCACTTGCTTCCATTGGGCTCCCAGTGGAAGCTGATGATTTAGTTTCTGTGACCTTGAATGGTCTGGGAAAGGATTATGCATAGTTCTAGACATGCATTGCCGTCCATGAAAAATTATCTATTGGAGGCTGTCATTATTTTGTCACTTTTATTGATGACTACAGCAGAAAAGTTTGGGTGTATTTTATGAAAAAGAAAAGTGGTGTTTGGGCATTTCAAAGCTTTTAAAGCTATGGTTGAAAAAGAAACAGGTCTACAAATAAAATGCCTAAGGTCAGATGGAGGGGGAGAGTACCTCTCAAATGAGTTTGCAAGGTTCCTGTAGGAGCATGGCATAAAGCAACAATATTCATGCAGTCATACCCCACAGCAAAATGGACTTGCAGAAAGGAAAAACAGGCATATTGGAGAGGTATCTCGGGCCATGCTAAATGAAAAATACATACCAGATTACTATTGGGCTGAAGCAGTTGCTACAGTAATTTACATAATGAACAGGACTCCCACTACAGCAATACATGGCATGACGCCAGAGGAGATGTATACTGGTAGGAAACCAGATATTTCTCATTTGAAAATTTTTGGCTGCATTGCCTATGTTCATGTGCCAGATGAGTTGAGGTCCAAGTTGGATCCAAAAGCTGAGAAGTGCATCTTTATTGGTTATTCTCTGCAGCAGAAAGGGTATAGATGCTATAACCCTTCTACTCGTAAGTTTACAGTGAGCAGAGATGTTGTTTTTGATGAGATGAGCAGCTGGTATAAACCAGTAAATGTGATTGATGATGTATATGCACAAAATGGTAATGCTGCACAGAATTCACAGCAGCAATCACAAAATATTAGTGGACCTGCAGTGTCCTCTAGCAGTGGTTCACATACTTCGCCATGGACAGGCAGATTGAGATCAGGAGAATCTCCTCAAAGCAATGCAGATAGTGGTATGTAGGTATCATGAAAAGGAAAAGAGAAGGTAGATCAGCCAATGTTTGATGTGAATGCAGGTCACTCTTATGTGGATGGTGAATCCAGTGGCTCAGAACAGAGCATTGATGATGAGTTGGGTATTCCTTTTGTTGTTACACCTAGAGTAAGGAAGACAAGGGATGTTTTGAGAGCACCTGGAAGCGAGCCATTCACTATGCCTATATGGTCAAAGTGATACAGGAACTAGAACCCACTTCTTTTGAGCAAGCCATGGGAAAATAAAAATGGGAGAAAGCCATGGATGAAGAAATGGATGCCTTGGAAGTAAATGCTACATGGGAATTGGTGCCTTTGCCTAAAGACAAGAATGCAATTGGCTATAAGTGGGTTTATAAGGCGAAGCACAATGCAGATGGTTCTGTGAATAGATACAAGGCAAGATTAGTTGTCAAGGGGTATGCACAGACATATGGCATTGATTATGAAGAAACATTCAGCCCGGTTGCAAGGATGGCAATCGTAAGAGCAGTCATTGCTATGGCTGCATCAAAGGGATGGTCTATACATCAGATGGATGTAAAGAATGCCTTCTTGTATGGTGATTTGCAAGAAAAGGTCTTTATGGAGCAGCCACCAGGTTATGTTCATGCTGTTCATCCTGAAGCAAGCACCT
This sequence comes from Dipteris shenzhenensis, assembly GCF_047967505.1. NCBI lineage: Eukaryota > Viridiplantae > Streptophyta > Polypodiopsida > Gleicheniales > Dipteridaceae > Dipteris > Dipteris shenzhenensis. The sequence continues at coordinate 35,607,748 of NC_141619.1, forward strand.
AGAGCATGGTCTGACAAGATAGGACAGTATCTTGTCACTATTGGCTTTCAGATTTCCAAGGCAGATTTCTCACTTTATCTGAGAAAAACAGAGAAAGGTATTATGCTGCTTGTCATTTATGTTGATGATTTGATCATCACAAGTGATAGTGATGAAGATATCCTTCATGTGAAAATGCTATTAAAGCAGAAGTTTGAGATGAAGGATTTGCGAGAGGTGCGTTATTTCTTGGGCATTGAGGTGATTACATCACCAAGTGGGATACGGCTCTTGCAGAGGCAGTATGGATTGGACATGCTATCCAGATATGGGATGACAAGCTATAAGCCTATTTCAGTTCCTTTGGAGCAGAATGTGAAGTTGAGTGCAGATGCAAGTGAGCTTCTGGAAGACCCTACTATGTACAGACGCATAGTAGAAAGTTTGATTTATACGACTATTACCAGGCCAGATTTGAGCTATGCTGTTGGATTGGTAAGTCAGTTTATGCAGGCTCCAAGGAAACCAGATTTGGATGCAGCTAGACACATACTCAGGTATGTGAAGTCCACATTGTAGTATGGACTATTTTATGAGGCTGGGGTTCAGATACAATTGCATGGATACACTAATGTTGATTGGGCTGGTAGTATTTCTGATAGACGATCTACTAGTAGATATGTGTTCTCTTTTGGGAGTGCTACAGTCACTTGGAGCAGCAAGAAACAGCCTACAGTTGCCTTGTCGAGCATAGAGGCTGAGTACAGGGGTGCAGCAATGGCTGCATGTGAGGTAGCTTGGTTGCATAAGCTACTTTATGATATGAATCGGGCCAGTTGTCATTTATTGTGACAACATGAGAAGTATACACTTGGCAAATAACCCAGTCTATCATGCTAGAACAAAGCACATTGAGGTGCATTATCACTATGTGTGGGAGAAGGTTTTACTAGGTCTTATTGATTTAGTTTATGTCAGCACATAGGATCAGGTAGCTGACATATTCATGAAGGCATTGGGCGCAGAGAAGTTGCGCAAGTTTAGAGACCTGCTTGGTGTGCAGGAATTGGGATTGAGCTTGAGGGGGAGTGTTGAGATATCGAGCTCCACTCGTGATATGCCAGGGTGACCCTTGTGCATTTATGTCACCGACTTGTTAGCTGCAGATGCGGTTGGTACACCGCCCATGAATAATAGCTGGATGACAGTTATCCTTATGTACTCTAGTTCGTGGCTCAGTTAGTATGCCACCTTAGTTAGTTGAGTTTGGTTTGAGACCCACATATAGGGTTCTTCTATTTCTTTGTACTAAAGTTCTTTTGGCTTTCACAACTAAGAAGAGGAAAATTGTTTTCAGCCTCCACCTTTGTGTGTATTTCCCCATTGTGTATGTGAAAAAGCTGCAAGTGAGACTCCTTCCTTCTCTCCCACTATCTTCACAGTTTTGATATGCAATACTTCAGCATAGCATTCCTAGGTTGTCATTCTGTAGCTTTGTGCTCGATGTTTGATATTGGATATCTGCCAAAATATGTCTCACCCTTTCTATTTTTTTGGTGATTTTATTATAGCTTGCAATGTATCAAGTGTTGAGATATCGAGCTCCACTCGTGATCACTCGTGATATGCCAGGGTAACCGTTGTGCATTTATGTCACCGACTTGTTAGCTGCAGATGCGGTTGGTACACCGCCCATGAATAATAGCTGGATGACAGCTAACCTTATGTACTCTAGTTCGTGGCTCCGTTAGTATGCCACCTTAGTTAGTTGAGTTTGGTTTGAGACCCACATATAGGGTTCTTCTATTTCTTTGTACTAGAGTTCTTTTGGCTTTCACAACTAAGAAGAGGAAAACTATTTTCAGCCTCCACCTTTGTGTGTATTCCCCCATTGTGTATGTGAGAAAGCTGCAAGTGAGACTCCTTCCTTCTCTCCCACTATCTTCACATGGTATTAGAGCTTGGTTCATGGTAAGGAGCTCAAGAAAGCAAACCAAGTTCATGGTGTCCTAGTAAGAGGACTAGTGTTGCTTTCCTTTTTCATGTTTGGGAGCAAATCTCTGCAAGTAGCACAGCCGAAAAGTGTAAGAGTGCATTGTCTCAGATTAAGATGCCCTTCGCGGTGTGGCGAGAGGGCAGTATATGCTGCGGGAGTGGGTGAAGCCCTTGGCGACTTTATTTTTTGATTCGAGGCCATTTTGGGGCCCATTTTGGGGGCGGAAGTTCTTCGCAAGCACTGAGAAAAAGGCCCTGTTTTTGCTGTGATGAGTCTTGACCATATTGTTGTGTAAAAGACCATATTGCTGTGCAAAACCTTTTGCAACTAGTCTGGCTTTGTATCTTTCAATGCTTCCATCTAGATTGTACTTCACTTTGTAAACCCATTTGTACTTCACTTTGTAAACCCATTTGTCTACTATGGCCTTCTTTCCTGTTGGAAGGGCGCATAATTCCCAAGTATTGTTTGTGTACAATGCTTCCATTTCTTCATTTATAGCAGTTTGCCATTCAGGCTTGTCAGCTGCATCTTCGAAGTACATTGGCTCTTCTGTAGCCATGATGGCAGTTGTAAGAGCATAATTGGTGATTTCAATATAAATTGCTTTGCCTTTATGAGCACATGTTGATCTTGCTGGTGGTTTGCTTTCCTTGGTAGACCATCTGAGTTGCTGCTCTTCTTGGGGTGTCTTTGGCAATTCTTGCTCTTCTTCATTAACCTTTTCTGTAGGAGACAGAGTAATCGGTGTGTCTATCTCGTGTAATTGATGTTTTCCATTTTGATTCTTCATCAAAAATTACATCTCTGGAGATAATGACCTTTTGGTTGATGGGATCATACAACTTGTATGCTTTGCTTTCTTCACTATAGCCAACCATGATGCATTTGCATGACTTCACATCCAATTTTTTGCACAATGATTGTCATGTATGTGGGCATATGCTATGCAACCAAATATGCGGAGATGCCCAACGTGTGGCTTGTATCCAGTGAATGCTTCATAAGGTGTCTCGGTCGAAAGCCAATCAAGTAAGTAGTTGTAGTGGCAATTGCTTCTTCCCAATACTGATTTGGAAGATTCTTCTCACTGAGCATTGCTCTATTGAATGTCTGCTATATTACCATTGTTCCTTTAAGCTCTTGAGGAGTATCTGCACAAGTGAATTGTCTTCTAATGCCAATACTTATGCAAAATTTCATGAATGTTGATGATATGTATTCACCTCCTTTGTCTGATCTCATGACTTTGATCTTTCTACCTGTTTGGTTCTCAACCATGGCTTTGAATTCTTGAAATCTGGAAAAGAATTCAAATTTCTCTTTCAGAAAGTAGACCCAACAATATGTGCTATAGTCGTTGATGAAAGTCAAGTAGTAAAGTGAACCATTTATGCTGCGGGGCTGTGCATAACCCCATACATCTATATGAATAGGATCAAGAATGCCTCTAGCTCGAGAGGTGCTTCTACCGGTTCTCTTTTGTTTACTGAAGCAACATGCGTCGCAAACTTTTCCTAGAAATTGTAGCTTAGGAATTCCAATTGCCATATTCTAGTTTCTGAGCTATATCAAGCTTTTGAAGTTGGCATGTCCATGTCTCTTGTGCCATACTGCGGGCCCTTTTCAATATGCTTGCCTCTCAAGTAAGATGCATGCTTTGTTCTTTGCAATACCGCACTTGTCAAATCTGATGTGCATGCATCATATAGTGACATATACTTAACAACATTGTTTGAAGCTAGCCAGCTACCATGGAGAGACTCTACTAAGTTAGTTCTTGGAATAAGATATCTTTCATCTTTATCCATACCCTGCAAAAGATATTTTGTAGTTAGTATCACACCATGGGAGGTAATGTTGTTAAACGTAATTCATATCCAATGTAAAGAGTTAGGCAATACTTACCTTAAGCATATATTTATTCTAATGAGAAACCCTTGCATGCCACCAAGCCAACCATGTTTCTATCATCCGCACAACACCATTAAATCCCAAAAGACTAGTTGTCACCTCTTCACTCCAAATATGGCCATCAAAATTTAGGTCCGTTCCTTTGGTCCTCACATCTACATCTGTAGGTGGAAACTCAAAAAGAATATTGCCATTCCTTTACCTAATAGCAGACGATTAATGAACCACAGAATAGAGCCAAAATGGAGGATTGACGTCGCTTTCACCTGCTGTAGCTTGCAACCCATTAATGAAGATTTGAAATAGAGTGCAACTCCCGAGAACAGATAATCCACCGAGACCTGCTCTAAGGACCTTTACACACCAAAGAGTGCCCGTCCATCTTTAATGGGGGGAGCCAATCAAAATGCTCCATTGGCATGGATGGGCACCCCCCTTTACACACAACAAAAATTTAGGGAACTCCACCTCATGTTCGTAATAAGAGCTTTCTTGGGCAGGCAACCTTGGCTACCCAAGTTTGGGCACCCATTTCTCAACCAATCAAATTCGAGTAGAGGTTCACTCCCCGTTAAATGCTACCTTTTTCTAAAGATTCTTACTTGGGCATTGTGTAAAGCCCCTGCCCACATTCAAGGCTGTCCAAGACTTTTTTTGGCTGCCCACAACTTGGGCACCTTTGAGGCACCCTTTCGCAGTGTGTAACCACCCTAAGCGTAACTCCCTGGAATGGAAAATCCAATAGAGCACAACTCCTCGAAACGGATATCCCATCATGTCGTTGGTCACTTGGTCTCATGTTTTCTTCCTCTCATGATCATTGTGAGCTGTAAGCGGTGGCACCTGCTTGAAACGCAGCTTGTACTCCTCCAAATGACTGAGTAGAAATACTCATTCGGCAATGGAGACGTAACTAAGGCATTGAGGCCTTGTCTAAGGGTTGGCCAGGCAGAGCATGAATGGTGAAGGAGATGATGTGTAGCCGTGTGAATCAGAAGATCTAATGCTTGAATGCACGTGTCTATGGTAGACTCGCATCCTTCTTCCCTACCAGCTTGGCAGAACGCATTTCTCAACATCGGATTGAAGAAGCTAGAAGACAGTCATCACAATAGCTATATTCACATTGCAATAGCTCAGGCGCAAAACCAAATTTGGAGTTAAGATTTTGTTCTAGCATGCAGCTTGGAGCCGATTTGAAATACTTCCACACAAGTCTTTTGAGTGTTGCGACAATCTGGAGCCTTGTGGAAAGGATCTCAACCACACAGGTTTTGACAATCTTTTGCAACGATCAAAATTTTGGTCCAACATACTTGGAATCGAGATCTTGGATCTGAGATTTTCGAAAGGGAGCAAAGACTAGAGCTGTTGATATTCTAGACTTTCAATGTTAAAGGAGCAAAGGATTGAAGCCCCTTGTATGAAGCGTGCAAAATTTGTGCCCGGTCCAAGAGACCCTGCTAGAAGAAGCTTGGGGAAGAAAACGGATCATATGCTTCACAACAATTTCATCGAGTTGGTGAGGAAGAAGATGAAGCCAGAGCAACTTTGAAGGTGTGTGTTTGATTGACACAATTTCTTTCTAGAAGCAGCCTCCCGTCATCACAGTTGAAGAGGTTGCAGAACCTGTGCGTTGCTTCTTGTGAAACTCTCAATCCAATGATTTGGGAAGCAAATTGTCGGATACTGTGCTACCTTCTCAACAAAAATCTTCATCCTAGATCTATTGAATGTCTTTCTAAACGGAAGCTATGGATGTCGATGATGTGCATACCGAGTCGATTCCTTTGCGTCAAAGTATACCGTTCAAGCTTTTGCCTTCCATTCACGCCTTGATTCCTGGAGTTCTAATAATAGTCGGGGCTGATGTTTTCTCTGCAGGTTCTGATACATTGTGTGGTTGCAAAGGAACTACGGGCATGAAGCTGGCCGTCAGATGTTTTCTCTTCTCGCCACCAAGCTCGCTCCAATCTTGCTAGCCATTTTCACGTTGATGCTCAACATTCTTGCTTTGGTTGCAATACTTTCGTTGCTTCATCGGTGACACACTCTTTCCCACCTGCACAATCTCCTCTTAAGCTACCCTGCGCCTTGCTACTCCTACGCCACCCTCCAAATCTCATGGAGTAAAAAATATACAAAATCAGTGCCCCCCAGAAGCAGGAAACTAGATTTTCTACTGTCAACAAAGATGAATATACAATGTCTAGGCTCATGAATGACTTAGAATTTCTATGTTAATGAAAATGGGTGATGCAATGTCTGGACCCTTTCGCTAGTGAAAGGGTCCTGAAAGCTTCTAAATGATAGAAAGTAGATCCTTCACAAGAAGGATCTTTTCTTTTGAGTGTGTAAATGGATGAGTACGCTTGTGTGAGAGATTCGTAGCTAAAATGAGAAAGGTTGCGCAAGAGTTAGGAATTAGAGAGATGGGTAGAGAGCTTAGTTGAATGCCTCCAATAGCTAAACAGGTGCTATGAGTGGGCCGAGCCTTGATGGAAAGAAGGAAAGTGTTTGTTATCTAAAGAGATCCTGAGAATGCAGGTTTGGCCTCTTATGAGATTTTCTCAGTGTCCGTTCAAACACTGCATCATGAAAGCAAAGATAGCATCCCTTTGGACCCTTTCACTAGTGAAAGGGTCTTGAGAGTTGCTTATCTTTCCCACTTAAGAGTCTACCTTGCTTGATTATCTAAAGATTTCATGGAATCGATCCAATAGTAAGCATCCATGTATCTACAAAGAACTATCACAGGGGATGATTTGAAAAGAGCAGCGCTTTTGATTTGAGCCAAAGTTATGCATATCATAAAAAGCAATATGTTGTTAAACTAGGAGTAAATTAAAGTTTGTTTGCTCTTAAAATAAAAGTGTATATATACATTTGATTACAGACACAATTTCAAGCACAATCACAAATACTTCATGATACACACATATACCTCTTTATACATGCTATTAAATAATTCTTTAAACAATCATGTACTTATTTGTCATTGCAATTGTCTTTAGAGGTGGTCATGTTAAATTCTTGCTGAATCATTGTTTTTCTTCTTTTTGCGGATTCCCTATTTTTCACTGGTTCAAATGGGTCCGGTAATCTCTCGCATTTCTTTGGTTGGTTTGTTAATATTCATGTATTTATTGGTTCATATATAATAGATTAAATAGTGTCAATATGCTTTTTGATGCATAACAAATATATATATATTCGTAATGGATGTGCAAAAATAAAAAAGGCAAGTGCCTTCTTTAGGGAGAGGAAGATGCAAAAGACAAAAAGCATCAAGAGTTGAGATGAACCGGAAGAGGTTATTAAGGAGAATGTTGCTGAAGCTTCTCTAATACTCCAATAGAGGTACAAAAGAGTGGGCAAGAACAAGCTTTAGAGGTCATTCCAGATTGCATAGAAAGGCCTCATGGTCGTGACATTCTAGAGGGTTTGACCATAAATAAGTCAAAGGTGGTACCCAAATTTCCTTTATGCAGATATATTATAAATAATAAGGTTAGAGAGCTTAGAAATTACCTCTCTAACTTGAAGCTTGCTTTTGAGAGTGAGGGTTATTTACGTACTAAGGGTTCTTCCATCCTATCTATAAAATTACCAAATGGTGAGACAAGAATGGTTGATGATCAAATCAAGGCAAGCTGGGATAGATATTGGGTGGAAGTCAATGAAGAATTTGAAAGGGAAATAGTTAAGGATGAGGATTGGGGGCTTTTACGCAATCACATGTTTTTTGTATGGGAACGCAATCATCGCACAGCTTCATGGATGAAGAGTATTGAAGAGCTCTTCAAAGGAGTGAAGGAAAGGCTCATAAGAGTTCATGCTCAATTCATATCACCTATAGAGAAATATGAAATCAAAAGGTTTAATCTATAAGTACATTTATATTTTAGTTAAGGCTCTTGAAGATCTTCAATGTTTATTAAGAAAAAATTAATCTTGATTATTCTTTCTCATGACTTGATAGGATGAATGAGGATGCAATTGTGACTACCACTCTTACAGATATATTATGGCAGTGTAGCACTATGTGTGCTTGTGATCATGAGCAATTCATTGATAGTCATTTCGAGGAGAATTTAAGAGCTTGGAAAAGTCACGTCAAATGGAGATTTCGCAAGGTCAAAGGACATGGTATCCCTCAACATGAACAATTTTGGGACACATGATATTTTATGTGTGTGAGGTTTTTCCAATTACTTTTTCTTCTTTTTACTTTCTAGAAAGTGAATAATATCTAATGTTGGATCTTTTTTGTTACCTAAACTTTGTTGTCATCAAAGGGGAAATGGAAAATGGACTTTGAGGAAAAGTGCATGGAGATTCCAAGTGGCCTTCTAAAGTAATCTTACGAAGCTTGTGTGCCTAATGCTAGAAAGGTTATTGGTCAAGCCAGAAGATGCAACGGGTAAAGTGTTGCTTTTATAATTCACGAAATAAATTGCATACAGATAATAAATATTATGCAATAAGCTTGTAAGGTATTTATGTATAGTTTCGGTCAATCCAAGAAATAAAGAGGCATGGTTTAGGGTTTTGTGGCCCTTGCCCTATGAGGGAAAGAGGCCAATTGTAACATTAGACAAGCTTTTCGAAGTTTCTATTTAATGCTGCTCCAACGAGAAAAAATTTTGGGTTCTTACTCTTCTTGGTGCCGATAAGAACCTTCGTGACTCATATGGTGTTCCACATGGTGATCATGCATGGATGGCAAAGGAGTTTTGTAGTGCAACTTTTGGAAGAGAGTGAACGTCTACATCAACAAGTCATTGATGCTTCAATGAGTAGTGCTCAAGTTGTTTTGCCAGCTCATCCAACTTTGAAAGAGTATCTTAAAGATATTGTCACACAACATAGATAATATATATTTCAATCTTTGAATGAGTTCATGGCAGTGAGTGCACCACCATCAAAGCAAGTGGATATGTTCAATTGTGCTCGAAGAGTGGTTTACAGGTATACTATCTTTCTTTGTTTTGGAATAATGTGTCCTTTGAAAATGAATAGTTTAATTAAGTTTATTCTTGTGTATGTTCATGTGATAATTGGACTTTGTCTACTTTTATTGTACAGATTCTTATTGTCCCTTGTGGCCTTGAAGCATGTCGAGAGTGTGCCCCATATTTGCAAGGCATGGACAATGCTTAGTAGTCTACCTACTTTTTATATGTACACATCTCCTTTGTTTTGAGAGAATAAAGATCCAAAAGGTAATATAGCATTGAGAGATTGGGAGCACTCATGGTGGATAGATATGAAGCCTGGTACATAATTGAGGAGGAGAAGAATGCCTATGAGAAGCATGCGAGTGGGGATTGCAAGTCAATTTCAGGATCTTATGGTAACGCATATGAGGAAGAAAGAAGGAAAGTACATGAATTGCAATTATCTTTGGCTGAAAAACAACGTTAAGAGAGCATGGCTAAGCATGGCGTGGGAAAATTTGGTTGACCAAATTGATTTTCTTGGTGAGTCCAACTCCTTCATGTAAATTAGTTGTCATTCAATTGCATTATTCATTCTTGTATGGATACACATGTCCATACATATAGGTACTGTGACAGGTAATGAAACTTCACGCACCTCTTAGCTTCTTGCTCTTCCCAATCTTAATAATAGAGACCCTTATCACTTGCAAAGAGAGATGAAGAAAATATTTTCATGCAAAGAAAATCACAACATATATTTCTCCTTGCTTCCCTTGGAGGAGAATGAAAATGGTAACATCCCAAGTGACGTTGTAGTCCAGCATCGGGAGAAGAAAAGGATCCACAGAGGCCATTATTTTACCAAGCCGGTCGGCGCCAAAGAGAAGAGCGATGCGTTGTTGGAAGAAGATCTTTCGGCTCAACATGACATGAACTGATATATATCTAGGGGCTTGAAGGGGTTGATTTGGCTGGATGGGTAAATTCCGGGGAAACGTGGCACCTCCTTCACAGAAGCCTCTAGAGATGGCTCAAAATCATTCTACAAACTGCTAGAAAACATAGAGGTCTATAACTTCCACCAAAAAATTGATATAAAAAATTAAAGTACATATAGGGATGTGCCTTCAAGTGAGCTTCATACTGATATAAGTTTCGTTGAAAACAGATAAGTAGTTGAAGAGAAATGGATAGTTTACTGAAAGGGGGTAAAAACTGCCATAGAAATAAATAGTCATACACAAAGACTCATAACTTCTTGTCCTGGACCCAATGCAAAAAACTAATTACATGAGAGGGAGACCCTTAAAGAGAGCATCGTGCTGATATAAGTTTCATTGAAAACAGATAACTAATTGAAGAGATATGGACAGTTTACTGAAAGGGGGTAAAAACTGCCATAGAAATAAACAGTCATACACAAAGACTCATAACTTCTTGTCCTAGACCCAATGCAAGAAACTAATTACATGGGAGGGAGACCTTAAAGAGAGCTTTGCGGTGATATAAGTTTCATTAAAATTGGACCACCAAGGAGAAATTTATAGGCCAAATACTGACAGGGGTCTAATTGCTATATTAACTGCCATCTGCCCATGCAGATTTCGCCTAAGCAAACTACTCCCTCAAGGCTCCACAATTATCAACGATCCAATACCCCTAGAATTTTCCTAAAAGAGAGGAAGAAGCTTGCATCGTGGCTTGGGAAATGGATGGTCCATGTGTGCACAGTGAGCGGCCCAACAAGCACTACTTTAGAGACTTGAATAGAGAGAGAAAAGAACATAGGAATGGAGACTGAAGGAAAATGATAAAAAGTGACTTTCATTGCCATGAGAGTAAGACTCCACTCAAATACACTCAAAATACTACAAACACAAGGGAGAAGAAGAGGTTTCATACATACAAGAGGGAGCCGAAGCTCCAAGACTACTCATAGAGAGAGAATAAACTAGAGAGAGATGGACTCAAGAGTCTACATAAGAGAATATCTACAAGAGGGAGAGAAGGCTTATGGAAGAGGCTTGAGGAGACTAGAGCTACAGTAACATTAGGCCTAATTGTGGAAGAGAATGATGAACAAGGGAGAGGAGGGCTCCTTTTATAGAGATTTTGTCACCCTCCTTCACCCATTTACAATTGCTGCATGTAGATTCCCTCTAGATTCCTTTCCCCATCAATCACATAAGCCCGTATGTCACCATCCATGTCCTTTTTAGCTACTCTTGCCATGTGTCCCATCAAAAGATGCTCAAGACTCTTAAAATATTGAGAAAGTCAAGAGTCTCCCCACATGGAGCCCATGGGGACCCTCTCTTTTCCATATGTCCACATCCTCCTTATTCCACATGGGAATTTTAGAAGGATTCCTTTTGACTCCACACTCCTCCACATGCCTTCCACATGCTTGGCATGTGGCCTCTTTATATTATTGGAACACATGGACATGAGCCCACCTCTTTATATGACTCACTCTTCCTATTTGCTAAAAACCCCATAATATCCCATACACAAATAACTCTCACCCCATACCAAGGTATTTATAATTCATACCTATGGTATTTACAATGATCCATTCCACTCATCCTCTCAATCCCATATAATATCTTAGAAAATAGAAATAAGTGAGAGCCGCTAGGCTATCACTTGATACTCAAACTCTTGTCAAACATAGAGAAAAACAATACCAATGCCAAATTAAAAATATCAATTTTTGGCGTCACAGTACATATATGTATATAAAGTTATACCTACACAAGCATCTAAATATGCACAAACACATATGAATACATGTAGACCTACATTTATATATGTGTACATGCCTAAAATTTATGTTACATATACAATGCATAGATATATGTATACCCACAAAACTATCTATAAATTATCCTCATAAAAATACATTTTAAGTAAGTAAATAAGTTGTGATTCACAGAGTTTGGTGGTGTTGGGGGGATGGTTCTAGTGGAGATATGCTCTTGGAGAGAATAAAAACTAGGAGTTTGGAGATGCTTCACCAACCATTGTCTACAATGGCTTTGGAGTCCTACAGTCCTCTTGGTAAAGATGTAGTGAAGGTGTGGATTGGTGATTACATTGTTCTAGGATGGCAAGTTATACAAGGAAACTACAAAGGGGAGTTTAAGGTGGTTAGGGTCTTATGCCTGCTGGTAACAAACCTGTCAGAGTGGACACAGATGATGATGTTGAGTTGGCATTCCATGCTCCTTTGGACTAGTGAGTAGTCTTTTGTATTCTTTGCTTTAAGCTCCTCAAGTCACCCCAATGTAAGATTTTTTAGTATATTGAAAATAGCACTGTTCCTTGTTATGCAGAGGACATGGCTGCACACATGGAGCAGACCCCAATCTTTGATTCCACTTCCAATCTCCTACGGCGGATATGACGATCAGTTCGGTCAATTTTTCTAGATGACATGGCTGAGGAGAGCCATGATCCGTAGGCGTTCACTACTTTAGTCTATGTGCAGAACTTATGCATGTTTTAGTTTATGAACATGATATCTTGGGCATTTTTATGATTTTACATAATTAATGATATTTTCCATCTCATATTTGATGATATGGCGCAAGAGAGCAACATCTAGGGCTCTACCTTGCTATGGACATCATTTGCTTGTGCTATATGGTGGCATGATATGGACATGCTAAGTTTGTATTAGTTTTGTTTTCACTGCATTGGTTGTAGTGGACATGAGATAATGATATGGACATGCATGTTCATTACTTTTGTGGTTAGATGTACTTGTCCTAGTGCACATAATTCACTTGTGCTACATGATATTTTGTTATGTTTGATGTGCTATGGACATAGTTTGCTTGTGCTATATGTTAGCATGATATGGATATGCTAAGGTAATATTAATTATCTTTTGTCATATATATCAATCATGGTAAACATGAGATCATGATATGGACATGTTATTATGAACATGCTAAGTTTTATGTAATATAATATATGATTTTACAACATGCTATATATGCAGAAGCTCTACGCTAAATTGTTTGCACTATGTATGTCTTTGACAAAGTAGTCTACGTTGCTATTTGGATTGCTCTATGACTTGCATGCAGCTTTAGCTTTGTGATCATGAACTAGTGTTGTTAATCTTCATGATACTTGGCAAAATCCTATGAAATCTTGTACTATTTCCCAAAGAAAGGGTGTGTTGTGAACTCTCATAGGAAGTAAGCTCGGAACTCTATGCTCATGGGTTTCTACCCGGAGAAAAATCATACTCGCAATCTTTGGACATCAGGTTTTTCATCGTGTATTTCATACTCATGAATCCTCCAGCATGCTTCTGATGCTGACACATACCATGCATCTAAATACATGCTAATATCATCTATGATGCCATTATTTGGATTGTTTGATTCACCTTGTTCTTCTACAGGGTTTTCCATTTGCATCTTGATTGTACCCCTATCATGACCTTTATATACATATTTGTACAAATATTCAACAGCTACGATAGTGGAGCAAACTTCAATATTGATGTGTGCCTTGTACTTCATTGATAGGAAAGGATTGAAAGGCACAATCCAACGATTGTCTACAACACCCTCTCATACCTGTATCTTTCTACCTTCATCTCTACACATGTGCACATGATAACCATCATTACCCATAACAATACATTGAGAGAAGGAATGTGGGTAACACCGATTGTATTTCTCGTCAATCATGCAAGTAGAAGAGGCATTGAATGCACCACATGGGCCATGAACATTACATTGCTTGATAATTGCATGCAACTCAGGAAATAGTGTCTCATCAGGTATCTCTGCACATACCAAGCGGTCATAGTGGCAAACTTCTGTACGTTTATATGCACGTGCCAAAATCAATAGTATATGTGAGTGTGAAAAAACTCTCTTCTGAAATTCTATCACACAAACATATCTAGCTACTTTGCCAAACAAATTATCCTTCAAAATTGATTGCATCATATCTTTGTGCTTTTGATAGAAGGCACGTGTTGTCAGATCTGGATGGTGGTCTTGTGCACTCTGATCGGGCAAAAGTCTTGATATTTCAACCCATTTTGGATTGCAAGTAAATGTAATAAATAAATTAGGTTTTCCTCTTTTCCTTACAGTTGCCATTGCATCCTGATATAGTTGGCACATACACCTTGGTCCTCCTGTAAATGATGATGGCAACACAACTCTATGTCCTACATCATTGCCTAATAAATTAACTGTCCCATCACTTGAATTTACCATGTCCGTTAATCCTTGATAAACCTTTGCACGCAAAGATGCCTGATTGTTGTGTATCCATATTAACCTAGATTCTTCCATGCTACTATATGCATCAACTATGTACTATTCGAGTAATCTTCCCCCATGCAATCATTATCTATTCTCACTTGCAAATGATATCCATAATATTGTCTTTGTGTGACACACTTTTGCCTCTGTATATCATGCAATGATATGTGTCTAGGAACATCTCTATATGGCATGTTTACATGCCAACCATACTTCCCTCGAGGAAACATAAGAACATACATGAGTGGCATGTATGATCGATGCAAATTAGATATTCTTTTGACATATCCATTGCATCTTAATATTTGAATATCTCTATTTCCAACATTAAAGTCATCTCCTTGGCCTAGCATGATAGCTGCAACTTTGCTAGCAGTTGGAACTAAGTATTGCTTGGATGTTGTACGACTCTCATAGATCACCATTTTTAAATTTGCATGTGGATATGTTCTCAGAACTTCCCCTACATCTACCAAAGCAGTGGCATATGGATTGCATGCATGCATCATTCTTTATAACTCTTCCAAAATGCTTTGGTCCAAACCAACCATCTCATTCATACAATGTTCAAGTGACAAAATATGAAGAGGAGAGAGGAGAAGAGTGGAGATGAGGAGAGAGGACACAGCTAGAGAGCACACCACAAATGACTAATTGTACACTAGATTTAGTTGAAAAAATAGAATATATACAAACCCATTTAGGGTTAGGGTTAGGATTAGGGGATCTAACCCTTTCCTTTATAGCACTCTATAAGGTTAGTGCTATGCACACATGATCACATGATGTTGAGTGTGAAATCTCAACACCTTTCCTCAAGATCAACATCATGAAGTAGGCCTTCCCTCAAGATGATGATTCTGGGGAATCGAAGAAGGACTGAGCATTACATTCCATCACACCCCTTTAATGGGAATGTCCTTCCTCTACATCAAACCAAGAGCTAATCGGTGTTTCTCGAAAAGCTCTTTACCAAGTGGTTTGGTAAAGATGTCTGCAACATTCTCTTTGCTATCACAATGTTGCAGTGTGATGTCACCAAGTAACACTCTTTCTCTGATTAAGTGCTCTCTGACATCAATGTGCTTTGTCCTTGAGTGATATACTGGATTCTTGGTCAATGCTTGAGCCGATTGATTATCACAGTATATTGTTGTTGGATTCGACTCATCAAAGTAATCTATTTCTGACAATAGTCTTTTGAGCCATATAGCCTCACATGCACTATAGTGAGTGCCCTATACTCTGCTTCAGTCAAAGACAAAGAAATAGTTGGCTTTGTTTGAAAACCATGATATAGCACCTTTGTTGAGATATGGTACCATGAGCACATAGATTAAAGGGCTAAGGTATGGTATAGGAATGTATTAAAGTAGCCACCCTAGGATGTGGACTACATGATGTGGAGATGTGGATTGAGGATATCCACAAGGAGAGATGTGGATGAGAGGATCCCACATGGTTTGACTATTCTAAAGGCTCCCTCTATATAAGAAGCCTATTATGTATTGTTGATGATAGAGATTGCAATAAATCGATTGTTATTTACCTTATGTCTCTCTCATGGTGTTACGATCCTCCTTGATCCCTCACTTTCTCATGGTATCAGAGCTTAGGTCTAGTTCTCCTAGATTAGTTATAGGTACACCTTAGGTGCTCATGTTTTTTTTTTCCCTCTTAGATGTAGAGAAAGAGTGATCTTCACTTGAGCTCTTCATTCCCTTCATGCTGTCTTGTGAGAGTATTCTTAGAGACAGAGAGGTAGATTATCTTCAAAGTCCTATCCTTATTACAAGCCCACTAACCTCTACAGCAGCTATCTACACCCACCTTCAATTAGCCTCTTTCAAAAGCTCCCGGCTCTGTGGCTGTGCAACAAACTTTAGTCTCTCTAGCCATGCCATAGTTCTAGACTACGAATAGACGGGCTACATCAACAACCAGGCTCCCACTAGTTCGAGCTCTTGTAGCTCATGCAAATTGGCTGCAACGACTGCAACAAGGCATCTCCCGCCCTTCCTCATCATCTCATTGCCATAGCAGCCACCCGCCATCTGATTCTACGAGTCCCAAGCTATCTCAAGACAACACCACAGCCGCTCATGTCAGACTTTTCTCCAGCACTCACGGACTGGCGACTCAAAGCCAACGGGCTCCTGTTTCCACAGCTGATTCCAACAGCGACACATTCTACAACATATGCCTCTATGTTCACCTTACCTCGTCAATCGATCTTCACCAACATAGCTCTTTGAAAGCCTCCATCTGCAAGCCTCAAAAGGAGCGATGCTCACGACAAGCTCTGCGTATCCATATGCCCTACAACAAGCCCACCGACGAATTCTCCAACGAACGGCTGCTCCAGTCCATCGCGACGCCTATCCCTGCTCCTAGCTCATAAGAAGTACGCTGCAATAGAAGATCCGCTTGCACTGCACCAACTCCTCAAATGAATAGCGTGCTCTATCTCCAGTCGACTCCTTCAGCAACTTGCAACTGTGTCGCCTTCACCGCATCGTCCAAATCTTCAAAGCTCTCCTCTCATTTCCTCTAACGTCTAACCTTAGCCTTTGGTAAGGACACGTGGCAAGATAGAATCATACCGGGTTAGGTTAGTTAACCCTAGGTTTGGGATTGGTTAATTGTTTTCCACGTGGCAGATCAGTTGGTTAAAGAGTAAAAGAAATATTGAGATGATAGTTACTTCTCATAATATGGCATAAAGACAACTAGCATGCCATCCAAGTCTAAAGGTTGTAGCATTGAACAAACATCATCTACCGTCTTCTTAGTATCACTAAATATGGCTGAAAGGAGAGAATGGAGCATACACACATGATTCTGTACTGATCTAGGAAAGTGAGATATAACCGTACTCTGCAGCAATAAATAAACAAATGTTAGAAGCAGATTGAATCAAATGATTGAAGTATCAAGCCAAGAGATGTTCATATCAAACCTAAGGATGGCCATCATGACTTTATCATTAGCCTCTTTCAAAGGGTTAGAGAGGATTGTAACTTCCTTGCTACCAAATGTCAGAACATGAGGTCACTTGCTAATGATAACCTTGACCTCAAAAGAGCTCCCCATTTCGTCCAATACGTCAGTTACATTAGGATAACTTATGGGCGTAGCAACCAATGTTTCCTCTGGATGCTCCACCACGTTATCAATAAATGCCTTAATGATAGATGACATAAATGCGTGTAGATGCAAGTCTGTATATGTCGACAATGAGGTTTCACCATCGATCAAATTAAAAATTTGAGCAAGGAGCAAAAAGCAGTTATATCCGACTCTCCACCCACAACTATGGCCATCATTCTACTTTGCTGCGGGGCATGTTACATACTCTATTTGATCTTCTAAGTCACCTTCCATTTGCATAAGTGCATCTATAGCACCTACCAACTTTCGAGCCAATCCACACATCAAAATAGATAACATAAATGAATGTGCACATTGCATAGGATGCATCTCATTGAAGTAATTGTGACACAGGTAGGTTATACTTACTTTGACACACTGCCATTAATAGATGCTATTGAATTGACAAAGATACATTTCTTGGTGGCTAAGATGTCCACAGTCACCAAGCTCTAATGCAAGTTGCATTATCAATTAAGAATAATTATTATTTGACATAATCCTCCACAATGTAAGAGATAAGCTAAGTAAGGATTGATACTCACTCCTCATGATATGCAGTAAAGATAACTCGCGTCGTAGTCAAATCAATAGGTTGCAACCACTTAAAAACATCATCTATGGTCTTTTGCTTATTGCTAAGTACATTAGAAACCAGAGGATCGACCATATATGCACATCTCTGTATATATAGGGGAAGCTGTTCTAAAACCATACTGCAATAAAAAGAAAAGAATATTAGTTCATTCGATCCAATGGAAATACAAATGCATATAGTCAAGAAAAAGTTTGTGTCAAACCTGAGGATGGCTATTATGACCTTGTCATTAACCTCTTTCTTGGAGTTTAAAAGGATTGAAATGTCCTCTTCATCAAATAAAAAAGTAAGAGGTTCTTGAACTTGAAACCTAACTTGAAATGACTTCTCCATCTGCTGCAAGGTATGATTAATTTCTAGAGTCATCCGATGGACAGCCAAAGCAGCTTTGCTTTCTTGAGATGAGCTTCCTATATTCTCTACTCCAGCTATGTCCTCCTCATCCTCCTCCTATAAAAGGATAAAATAATTATAAAATTTAAAATTTAAAATTAATTATAATTAAAAAAAGGCTTTTAAATAAATTAAGAAAATTAAGGATAAGTTTTCATACCTCTAGATATCTTCATGGTCTTTTTATGTAACCTTCTGAGGCAAGGTCAATGTCATATCCATCTCCTTCAGCTTCCTTACTATCACTGGTGTCCTCACTATCATATTCAGATCTTTCAGCATTTTCATCCTCTTTCTTGCTCTCATCATACATGACCATCTCTATGTCAGCATCCTTTTCATGTGAGATCGGACCTTTCTTATCATACTTTATTGTGAGAGAAGCCACAGTATCAAGGTATTCCAAGCATGCAGGGCTCTCAATAATATTTACATGGTGTCCTTTTCTGATAAGAGCTTCAACCAAATGTCCCATTAGACACAATGTGACTTCCCATCTGGGCGGCAGCAAATATTCCATCATACTAATTAAAAGATCAGCACTTTTTGCTGGCCTTTCATAGTGATTTGCATTACAATGGGGGGACTTGGAGCTTCATGCTCTTCCAGCACTAGTTGCAATCTCTTGGCATTCCCTCTTATGTTGTTCTGTAAGGAGTAATCATTGTAAGGGCTCTTCATGCACAAGAAAAAGGTTTCAAGACTCTATATCTTGAGACCGCATTCTCTCTTGTCCCTCTTTCTTGAGTATATACCATTGTAAATATTAAGCTCATTGCCATATTGTTTTTTAAGGGTAGTAGACATTTTTTCCTTGTCATGTTTATCAGCAAATATGACTATGTTACATAGTCCCACTCTACCAATGGTGGTATGTAATATTCTGTCAACGAATGTCATCCGATGATATTTCATAGACAAAGAAAAGCTAAGGCCTCTCCCAAGCAGTGTTGTCGGACAAGAAATCATTCAATGAAACTCCCTTGCACTCAACACTCTTTCCAGACTCTGAAATGATCTCATGTATGAAAAAAAAAGCCCTTGTTCAAAGTTTTTGCTTTTCTGAGAGTGTGCTTATTGATAACTTTTTGTGCATATGCAGACACATTTTTCGAAATGTCACTTGCCATAGAAGGAGTAATTTCAGATCCATCATCTTCTACCTTCACCCATTTGTGCGTCCAAGCCTTCTGTTTAGCCGACGGTAAAGTTGATGCCATCTGCCTCACAATACTATGATCGATTTTACATTTGCTAATTGGAATATTTTTTTTGGCCAACAAATATTCAATTGCACTCTTTACTACATCACGCTTGACCTATTGGATGATGCAATCTTCCATGCAACGATCTTTATCCTTTTTGCCAAAAAACCATTCTTTGGACATTAATTTCTCTGCAGCAAGACTTGCGTATTTGTCTCACAAGTTTCTTAGAGGCGTCCACATCTGAGCTGCCATCTCTTTTCTCTCAATCTTCTTTGCCTTGTCTTTAATCATTGATGGAGCCTCATATGTGACATCTCCCTTCTCACATGCAAGACACACGTCTTTTATCTTATGAAAAACTTCATCACTATGGAAAAGTATGCTTGTGTAGTCTTGATACCTGTCCCTTACTGTCTTAAAGCTTGTAATCACCTCTATTCTTTCCTGCTTTCCCCTTGGTACAATTGCACTCAAGCATGTGTAGAAGTCAACAAGATTATCCGCTTCCACTTTAGTTGCAGTTCTTTTGAGAGTGGTCACAGGAGAATGAAAAGTTCTCCATATGGTCCTAGCTTTGAGCAACATCTCTGAAATGGACATGATCTTTCGTAGTGCATGAATGTCATGATTAAGTCTTTTTGACTCAATCAAATATTTTTTCTCATTCTTGAAGGTACAAATGCTTGCAGAATAGTAGTGGAATTGAGGCACACTCGAGAAGGTTTGATAAATAATCTCTCCTTTGTTGTATGCCTCTCTAGAACGCTCATTACAAGCATAGGCATAGTGTTGACCATCTATTGACTCAAATGTGCAATGAGCTAAGAAATTTCTCTTGGCATCCTTTATATGTCGTTCTGGATCATTCATTGAACTCTGTCCTTCTTGAAGTGGGGAAACTTGTTTTTCGAGGAACTTAGTGAATTGCATCTCAAAATCTATAGGCTGAAAGAAATTGATGGATTGACTAGAATATCCTTTGACTAGCCAAAATGCCCTTGGATGGATTACTAAATTAGAAACAACTGGTTTTTTCCCATCAATCAAAGCCTGAAAAATCTTTTTAGCATAGATAATATCTAAGGTCCTGATGTTGGTGAAGACACCTGCTTTGACCACCGTTGAAGCATTTACAACTTGAGTCTTCTGGTCCCATATATATCCTGGATCCTCATCTGTCACTGCCTCATTCAAGCAAAGATTCAGGTTCTTCATTGATAACATTTCTGCTTCTGAATCTGACTCCATTTCAAGACCCTCCGCATCCTCTTCTCTTCTTTGCTTGCTCTTTGTAGATGAACGATTGAAAGAAGAGACAATCTATTGCTCATTCTTGACTTTGTGTAAATCATCATTGCATTGCTATCTTTTTCAATTTTTATTCCTAGTAAGGTGCCCCCTTGAATCAAATCACTCTTTGAGAAAGATACTTCTAATGCCTGCTCATCTTTCTCCAACTCTCTCTTTGTCATCACTAGAATGAGATTTCCTTTTCTCAGTAACAAGAACCATGCTTTCTTTGTTGTGTCAACAATGGTCCAGTTTGTGAAGTCCTTCGGGGCATAGATCCTTCCATTGTATTTCAGTGTCATACCATTGACAAATGCTGTAGCCTCAAGATCCATCCTATATTGAAGCACAACAAAAATTTTAGGTAAAAATAATATAATACTTTTGCATGAAAACTACAATTACTTTGATAAATCAAAAGTACAATGAGTCCCATTGATACACCTCAAGTTTTTATTCTTCCCAATCATATAAGTGTCAATTTCATGCTTTGGGAATAGACTAAAAGGCTTTACAAGGCTTAGATACATGCATAAATGTGAAAAAAAATAAGGATTTACAATGAACTTGTGGATAATGTAAAATGAAATAAAGTACAATCGAATACAAATATGAAGTCTGTCTGATATAAATGCAATATGCTCTATCAACTCCCACAACTGGTATAAATATAATCTGCTCTATCTAGTCCCATAACTGATACAACTGTAATCTGTCCTATCCAGCATTGGCATGCACAGGGACTTACTGCAGAGCTCTTGCAGAGCTACTGGACCCACTTTTCGGGCATCAGTAGAGCCAGGAAAGTCTCCTACTTTCTTTGGCTCACTATACATACGGGCATACCTGTGGGTACTTGGCTTCAGCAGATGGGTAGACCCTCCTTGTGTATGCATTGTCAGCTTGCAGAGGAATCTAGCAAGCATTGTTTATGGAGTTGCACTAGCTCTAGAGTGGTATGGACAGGTATCTTTAGGTTGTTCTCATATGTTACATCAAGTCCTTTCTCATGACTTGGGGCGCTGCCCTTTTGGGGGAGAGGATCTGGAGCCTTTACTCTCTTTGGGTCAGAGCCAGGAGACCACGGTTTCTTCATGCAACGTCGCCAGAGACGGGGTCCCACAGAGCCCAGCATCATGGAGCTGTAGGATTTACTTTTGGTACCGGTACCAGCTCAAGATTCCATGCCTACTTCAGTTGCAGGGTCAGCTTGGAAGGTGATTTCCAGCATTACCCTATGGTGGATATGGTGTTCGCGATGTTCTTTTGTCCTTGAGGGCCATTTATGCATGGAGGCTGACACTCGCTTCCATTTGGGCGGAGATTATCTTCACTCTCAGGAGTCAGTGGGAGTGGTGTATAGGCACCTCTTTGGCAGCTCGTGGGAGACTTATATCCTTCATGAGGACATGGGACTACTCATTATTTTTTCATTTGACCCCTTTTGGGATGTCGTGGCATTTTAGACCACCTCCATGGCTTTTTTGCCACATTGTTGAGGCTAGGGATAGAGTACTTTCTCTCCCACCTGTTTTGAATGGAATATATCACTCTTTTATTTTAATATGTCCTATTCACTGATATAAGTTCCCATCATCTTGAAAGTTTTAAAACCTTGATCATTGCTTAAATGGTAGGGTTGTTGTGAGTGTGAAACCGCATGTGAATGAATGGACTGACTTCAATTAGGAACTAGTCGAAAAATTTTAAGCGTGGCTTTGATTGGTTTTTTTGGAGTTCTCTCCTCTAAGGATAAACTAATCTATGCTAATCTAGACTACACCAACCGTCGAAGCGAATAAAACCAAGAAATAATTTCTTTTCCATTGTCCTTTTTAATATGCTTAGGTTGCGAGTTAAAAGCAAGAAATAATCTCTTTTTAATATACTCAAGTTGTGAGTTTAAAAAAGACAATTACTATTGAGACAAACAATTTCAATAATGAGACAAAATTTTTATTTACAAAAACTAATATACTTACAACCCATAAGTATTTAACATTCACATTAATAAGAAGTTAAAATCTTAATAAATTTAAATTTGACTTTATGAAAAATAATAAAGACTAAAAATTTAAATTGACTCCAAACCCTAAACCCAAAATCCCAAACCCTAAACCCTAACCCCCAAACCCGAAACACAAACCCTCAAATCCTAAAACCTAGCCCCTAAACCTTAACCCCTAAACCCTAACCCCCAAACCTGAAACCCAAACCCTCAAACCCTAAAACCTAACCCCCAAACCCTAAACCCTTAAGCCCAAACTCCCAAACCCTAAACCCTAAACCCCAAACCCTAAACCCAAACTCTCAAACCTTAAACCCTAACCCCCAAACCCTCAAACCCTAAAACTTAAAACCCAAACCCTAAACCCTAAATCCAAATCCCCAAACCCTAAAGCCTAAACCTAAACCCTAAACCCAAACCCCTAAACCTTAAACCCAAACCCCCCCTAAACACTAACCCCAAACCTAAACCCTAACCCCAAACCCTAAACCCTAAACCCCTAACCCCAAATCCTAAGCCCTAACTCCCAAACCCTAAACCCTAAGCCCTAAACCCCCAATTCGCAAACCTTAAACCCCAAACCCCCAAACCCTTTTTTAATTCAAATTAATTTAACTTAAACGAATAAGAATTTAAAATTCACATTAATAAGAAGTTTAAATTTTGACAAAGTAAATTCTTATTAGTTTGAATCACAAAATTTGAAATATAAATAAATTTAATTTAACTTAAAGTTTATGGAAAAATATAAAAATTTAAACGTAAAATTAAGAAAATAAGACTTAAAATAAAAAATTCAATATTTACGTAGAAGAATATATTAATTCTCCCTAAAAGGAAATAAATTAAACTAATAATATACCAATGTAAGTTAAACTACTTTTTAAAATTTTCAAAAAGGTGAGAAATTTGAAATTATACTTTTTATATTCCAACACAAAATGCATTTTTTCTACTATATTCCAAAATTTTTAATTAAGAAATTAAACTAGTAAATTGAAAATGAAAGTGAAAGTCATTTTAAATTTTAAAAAAAATAAAATTTTAAAATTCAAGTTTCCAAAAGTTTTTTTCACACTTTTCAAGTTTCCACACGTTTGTCTTTTCAAACACAAGGTTGTCTTTTCATACACTTTTCAAGTTTCCACACGTTTGTCTTTTCAAACACAAGGATTCATAGTTTAAAAAAAGGCGGGAAATTTGAAATTCAAGTTTCCACACATTTCTCTTTTCAAACACCAAGGTTTATAGTTTTGTTTGTTTAAGTTTCGACTAAATCATACACCAAGGTAGATAGTTTTTTTTGCAAGTTTCCACACGTTTATATTCTCCTTTACTCTCTCTCCTCTAATATCCCTCATTGATCGTAGCTCCCACATCCTTCCATCAAAACATCTCTCCTCTATCCCTCCTTGATGGTCGTGCACTCCTTTCTCCTCCTCATTGGTAAGATTTTCTATCTCTTTTATTCTTGCTCTCTCTCTCTCTCTCCCTCTCTCTCGTACTTTCTCTCGTTCCCTTCCTCTCTAAATTTTCATCTCTCATCTCCTCTCTCCCTCTCTCTCTCTCTCTCACGCGAGTACGCTTCTCTCTCTCTCTCTCTCTCATCTCCCCTCTCCCTCTCTTTTTCTCTTCTCTCTCTCTCTCTTTCTCTCTCTCTCTCTCTCTCTCTCTCTCTCTCTCTCTTTCCTCTCCTTTTTATTTCCTCTCCCCTCTCCTCTCCGTTTCCTCTCATCTTTATTTACTCTCTCTCCCCTCCTCTTCATTCCCCCCCCCCTCTCTCTCTCTCTCTCTCTCTCTCTCTCTCCCCTCCTCTCCGTTTTCTCTGTCTCTCTCTCTCTCGCGTCGCCTACTCTCTCGCTTCACCTCTCTCTCTTCCTCGCCTAGTCTTTCACTTCACCTCTCTCTCTCTCTCTCTCTCTCTCTCTCTCGGCCCTCTCTTCCTTCACCTCTCCCTCTCTGTCCCCCCCTCTCTCTCTCTCTCTCTCGTGCGCACTCCTGCAGCAGTGTGCTTCTCTTTCTTCACCTCTCCCTCCCCCCCCTCTCTCTCTCTCATGCACTGCCTCTCTCTCTCTCTCTCTCTGTCTCTGTCTCTCTCTCTCTCTCTCTCTCTCTCTCTCTCTCGCTTCCTCTCTCCCTCTCCCTCTCTCTCTCTCTCTCTCTCTCTCTCTCTCTCTCTCTCGCCTCTCTTCCTTCACCTACCCCCCCTCTCTCTCTCTCTCTCTTTCTCTCTCTCTCTCTCTCTCTCTCTCTCTCTCTCTCGCCTCTCTTCCTTCACCTACCCCCCCCCCCCTCTCTCTCTCTCTCTCTCTCTCTCTCTCTCTCTCGTGCATTGCCGCAACAGCGTGCCTCTCTTCCTTCACCTCTCTCTCTCTCTCTCTCTCTCTCTCTCATGCGCACTGCCATGGCAACGCGCCTCTCTCTCTCTCTCTCTCTCGCTATCATGGTAATGCGCCTCTCTCTCTCTCTCTCTCTTGCACTGCATTTATCTCTCTCTCCCTCTCTCTCTCTCTCTCTCTCGCACGCTGCCATGGCAACACACCTCTCTTCTTTCACCTCTCTCTCTCTCTCTCTCTCTCTCTCTCTCTCTCTCTCTCTCTCTCCCTCTCTCTCTCGCTCTCCCTCTCTCTCTCCCTCTGTCTCTTGCACGGCCCCCTCTCTCTCTCTGTCTTTATATAGCGTGCTGTCGCTACCGTTGCCACCTTTCTTCTTTCACCTCACCTCTCTTCCTTCACCTCTCTCTCTCTCTCTCTCTCTCTCTCTCTCTCTCTCTCGCAACCTCTCTCTCCCTCTCTCGCACGGCCCTCTCTCTCTCTCTCTCCATGTGCTGTCGTTGTCGCGGTAGCGACGCCTCTCTTCTTTTACCTCTCCCTCTCCCTCTCTATCTCGCGTGCTCCCTCTCTCTCTCTCTCTCTGTCTCGGCCCTCTCTTCCTTCACCTCTCTCTCTCTCCCTCTCTCTCTCTCGTTGCCGAGGCAGGAGACTCTCTCTCTCTCGTTGCTGAGGCAGGGAGACTCTCTCTCTCTCTCTTCCTATCTCTCTCTAAACGTCTCCCCTCCACTTTTCTCTCTCTCTCTCTCTTTTCTTTCTCTCTCTATAATAAAATTTCAAAGAATAAAATTTTAAAAAAGTACTTGGAAGAAAGTTGAGATGTATGCTTGTGCTTGCTTTTGCTCTTGCTCCTCCTTTTGCTTTTCCTCTTACTCTTCCTTGTTGATATGAGAGAAACAATGAGAGGAGGAGAGTACATATAAGAAAAGCTAGGGTTTTAAGTGCTTCTCTCTCATTGGTCCTTCTATATCATTGTCTCCTCTCCCATTGGCCTCTCCATCACATTATCTTCTCTTCCATTTGTCCCTCCATCCAAGTATCTCTCCCTCTCCCACCCACTCTCACTCCCATCCTCCCACCCCCACCTCCCCCATTGCCACTCCCTCTCCCACTCCCACGCCCATCCTCCCTCCCACTCCCATTCTCCCACCCCCACCCCCACCTCCCCCATTCCCACTCCCTCTCCCACTCCCACTCCCATCCTCCCACCCCCACCCCCACCTCCCCCACCCCCACTCCCTCTCCCACTCCCACACCCACCTCCCCTCTCCTACTCCCATTCCCACTTCCACACTCCCACTCTCCCTTTCTCCCACTCCCACCCTCCCACCTCCCACTCCCATTCCCATATTCCTACTATCAATTCCACTCCCACTTATGAATCGTAATGAAAACTATTACTTAAATAAATGATATTACTGAAATCACTCATGGGGTTTAAGGTTTAGGGTTTGGTGGTTTGGGGGTTTGGGTTTAGGGTTTAGGGGTTAGGCTTTAGGGTTTAGGGTTTGCGAGTTAGGATTTAGGGTTTGGTGGTTTGGGTTTAGGGTTTGGGGGTTATGCTTTAGGGTTTAGGGGGGGTTAGGGTTTAGGGTTTAGGGTTTAAGGTTTTGGAGTTAGGGTTTAGGGTTTAGAGATTAGGGATTAGTTTTTACTGGTTAGGATTTAGGGTTTAGAGGGTCAAGATTAACATTTACGATTTAGGGATTAGGGGTTAGAGTTTAGGGATTAGGGTTTAGGATATAGAGGTTTAAGATTTAGGGATTAGGGATTAGGATGTAGGGATTAGGGGTTACGGTTTGGGAGTTAGAGTTTAGAGGTTAGGGTTTAGGGTTTAGGATTTAGGGTTTAGGGTTTAAGGTTTAGGGGTTAGAGGTCTAGAATTAGGATTGAGGGTTTAGGAATTAGGGGTTAGGGTTTAGGTTTAGGATTTGGAGGTTAGAGTTTAGGGTTTAGGGTTTAGGATTTAGTAGAGGTCTAGGATTAGGATTGAGGGTTTAGGAATTAGGGGTTAGGGTTTACGTTTAGGGTTTTGGGATTAGGGATTAGGGGTTAGGGTTTACGGATTAGGATTTAGGGGTTTAGGATTAGGGTTTAGGGTTTAAGGGTTAGGGTTTAAAAATTAGGGTTTCAGGATGAGGGTTTTGGGATTAGGGATTAGGGGTTAGGGTTTATGGATAAGGATTTAGGTTTAGGGATTAGGGTTTAAGGGTTAGGGTTTAGGAATTAGGGGTTAGGGTTTAAGAATTAGGGATTAGGGTATAGAATTTAGGGTTTTGAGGGCTAGGATTAGGATTTAGGGTTTAGAAATTAGGAGTTAGGGTTTAAGATTTAGGGTTTAGGATTTAGGGTTTAGGGATTAGGGTTTATGGTTTCGAGGGCCAAAATTAGGGTTTAAGGTTTGGGGATTGGGGGTTAGGGTTTAAGGTTTAATTAAATTTTTAAACAAGATCTAGGTTTTTAAATAATTAATAAAGTAGATTATTGAGAAGAGACTAATGTTCTTTATAATGGTTGTTATAGCTTGTTTGCAAAGGAAACTTACAAAGGAGATGGCTACAAAATTTATTCTAGGGATGGAGGTGATTCTATGTTGCAAAAGAGAAGTAGTTGCATTTACTACAATCCATGAAAGTGATCTAAATTCTATTTGTCACTTTAGAAGACTTGGCGAAGGTAAGGTGGCGGTTATCGTATCAAGGATTCTTAGTGCACATGTTGAGCTAAACCATAAGTGTGGGGATATGGAAATCCTTGGAGATGTTATGTCGTATAATACTTCCAACAAAGCATTTATTGCATGGAACAGAGATGAGACTTATCCAACACAAGTCATCAGAAATACAAAGTGCATATCTTTGGATTTTAGAGTGGGAGATATTTTACAAATGTTATCATTTGCAAATAAGAATGTAGCAGAATGTCAAGTCTTGGGATTTGAACGAGTGGAACACTGGACATTTGTGCAGATGAGAATTCAAAAAGTTACTAATGATGGTATGGATGACAACTCAATCTCATTGGATGGTCCCTACTATGAGGCAGGTAAGGATTTGAGATGGAGCATGCAATTTTTAATGATTGAAAAGACTCGGCATGTGGTTTTTATGATAAACATAATGTATACTACAACATCAAAGAATTGAAAGAATATGCCAATGTACCAAGCTCTATTCCTTCAAAGATGAATGATTCCAATGCACTCAACTATAGCACTGACATCTTATCAGGAGTCGATGAGTTCATTGGTACTCAAAAAGAAAAAGATTTCACAAGCGATGCCTTATCTGTAGTGGATGAGTTCATGCAAATAAGATGTCAAAAGTGATATCTTATCAAGCATGGATGGCTTCATGGATACTGATAAAGTTCTTGGAGTCAAACCAAGTAACTATGGAATTATGGAAATCATGCACGATGATATAATGAGTGATGTTCTCTTAGGAGTAGAGGAGTTTCAAGACTATGGAGTTATGCATCAATGAGTGATGTTCTCTCAGAAATAGATGAGTTTGAAGATCATTCTGGACACTCTATTGCCACTGTGACAAGTGGTTCTACGATTGTATCAAAAGTAGGGATGAGATCAACAAAGGACTATTCGATATTTGACTTTAATTGTGAAACAGTTAATGTTACAAATGGTTCGATGAATGTATCAAAAGCAAGGATGACATCAACAAAGGACTATTCATTATTTGACTATCAGAGTGATAAGATCAAGGATGTAACATCCCATGAAAACAACATGACAAATAAATCTTACCAGGAGAACTGCACAAATCCAAATAAGAATGTACAAAAGGTCCCAAAACGGACATACAGATGCATGAAATGACAGCGAGTCCATGTAGATCGAGAAAAGCAACCAAAGAGAATAAGAGTAATGAATGAAGATGTTATGCTAAAAATGCGATCTACATGCTATAAGTGTAGATGTATGTGATCCATTAACTTACATGACATCAAGGGCTGTAGAGAACATGTTTAGCAAAGAAAGGGAGCAAAAGAAATGAATACCTACTCACAAGACTATCTTGCTTTCTTATAAATGATAAGAGAAGGGGAAGTTCAAGACAACAGATAAGGCCTCTTATAAATGGAAAAAGTGTTTGCAATAATGCATATCGCATTATTACAGGATTATCACATGGATTATCACATGGCACATATTGGAATTTAGCTAATAAAGCAAAGTATGGAGTTAAATTTAACATTCATGGAAACACATGAAGGCCCAAAACAAGAGCCTCAACGGTTGTGGCAACAACAATTTTGAAAGATTACATTCATGAAAATGCTTTACCACAACCCCATCTATCAGAAATGCATCTTCTGATAGGTTTGACAAAAAAATAAGTATTTAACTCTATTGGAGAAACATAGAGGCAAAGAGGGCATGGACCGGCATCTTTTCATACTTTGTATACTCTTTGGTAAAAAAGCTTTGGACATGTTAAAATCCCAAAGAGGCAAAAAATGTCAAAGTGCAATGACTGTGATGATCTAAAGCGAGCACTTGAGAGTGCAACATCTTCAGAACAAAAAGAAGCTTACCAAAAAAAGAGAGAATTTCATCATGGACTTGTTCGACATTCTAGAATAAAATATGCATTTTGGAAGGAGCAAGCTATTTCTCACCCAAATGAGTACATGTGTGTTATTGTAGATGGTATGGATCAAAATACAACAACATTACCTCGATTCGTTAACACTCCACCTAAGCTACAAGGAAAATACTTTTTAAAGACACATCTATGTGGAGTGTTATGCATGGATTTAAGTTTGTTCTTTGCATGAAAGACTGGATTCCGTGCTAGTTGAATAACACTCATGGAATCACTATGCAATGTTGATACACCTGTATGAATCCCTAAATCTCTCACTAGCTGATCAAGCCATATCGCCTCCTTGCAACCCTCAGTGGCTGCAACATACTCGGCCTCTATGGTAGACAAAGCAACACACTTCTGTGCGTGAGACATCCATGACACTGCACCACCTGCAACGGTGAACACATAACCAGAAGTGGATCTCCTACTATCCAGATGCCTTGCATAGTTTGAATATGTGTACCCAAGTATACGCATCTCTCCTCTGCCAAAGCAGATACACACCTCCTTAGTACCTTTCATGTACCTCATGGTGCACTTAACTACCTCCCAATGCCTCTTTCTTGGATTAGCCATATACCAGTTAACAACTCCCACTGCAAATGCAATGTCTAGTCTAGTAGCTATCATAGCATACATAAGACTGCCAACTGCTGATGCATAAGGAACCTTGGCCATCATGGCCCTCTCCTGGATCTGATTTGGGACTATTTTCCTGACTCAGTTTCACATATGGAGGCAATGGAGTACTTACTTCCTTCCCCCCCTCCATATTGAAATGATGCAACACTTTTGTAACATACTCCTTTTGTGAAAGACAAAGGAGTTTCCTACTCCAGTCATGCGTGATGCACATACCAAGAATATGACCTGCAGGTCCCAAATCCGTCATGTCAAATGCAACTTGGCCTTCAATGCATCAAGCTGATAAGTGTTCTTGCTAGCCAATAACATATCATCCACATAAAGTGCCAGGATTATCAAGCTATTATCCTTAGCCCTTTTAGTGTAGAGGCAGTGATCAATCTCACTTCTTCTGAAACCTTGGGATCGAATGAAAGCATCAAACTTTTGATACCATTCTCTAGGCACTTGCTTAAGGCCATAGAGACTCTTTTTCAGCTTGCAAACCAAATTCTCTTTGCCCTTTTCTTCAAAGCCTTTAGGCTATACCATGTAAATTTCCTCATGCAAATTCCCATGCAAGAAAGCTATCTTGACATCCATCTGCATAAGCTCCATATACTCTATTGCCACAAGTCCAAGTACACATCTAAGTGTGGTCATCTTCACAACTAGGGAGAATATCTCATCAAATTCCACACCCTTCTCTTGCTTAAACCCTTTAGCAACCAAATGGGTCTTGTACTTAGGCACATCATCACCTGTGACCTTCATCTTATAGACCCATTTACATGGCAATGCTTTCTTTCCATGTGGCAAAGAAACCAATTCCCAAGTCTTATTCTTTATGAGTGAACTCATCTCTAATTGCATAGCATACTACCACTTGCACTGATCCTTGCACATCATAGACTCTCTGTAGCAAGAAGGCTCCTCGCAATCAGTAAGCATCACATAGTCTACTGTGGAACAAATCTCTCAGGTGGTCTAGATACTCTAGATGTTCTTCTCAAGGACATTTTAGCTTGCCAGTCCCATTTGCATATCAGCCACATTTGGCTCATCATTGCCACTAATAGATGATCCATCATCTACCCTTGATTATGTACCTGCGGGAGTACTTGGTGGCACCATTTCTTGCACATTCGCTGCATGGATAGCTTGTTGTCTATCGACATATGCGGGTTCACATCCTGGAAAGTGATTCTCCTCATTTCCACATCCCTCATGAGTGTCTTATGCATCTTCTTCTCATTGAAGACCACATCATGTCTTTGTATGATTTTCTTTGCTTCTCAATCCCAGAGATGATAGCCCATCTCTCCACTTTCACCATAACCCAGAAAGATGCATTTCCTAGACTTGGGATCTAGCTTCTTCAGAAGCTCTTTTGGCACATGTGTGTAAGAAAATAATACAACGTCTGTGCTCAACAGATAACAAGATCTCGTACGCAAGAGAGAAAACAAGATAGTATGGAGAATAAAAAATTTGACTACTGTAGAACTGATACAATAGATGGCGCTGCCTCCCAACCATGCACTCCTGTGAAAGAAGCTTCGATGGCGTGCTGGAAATAGTAGAAGATGGAGGCTGGATGCTAAGGAATTAGGATTACTGTAGCCAGTGATGAAATGGGCTTCACGGGCTTACTCTTATATAGCCACCAGTCGTAGTCAGTTAGGCTCAATTGAGTGACCGACGCAGTCTGCCCAAAATGGTCAACTAGGGGTCGGTCACGAAATATAGGCCACCGACCATACGATAGAACCGGTGCGCAAAACAGAGCAACTAACCTACGGTCTCCGTTCGGCCCAGAGCCATCCGGGATCATCTGAGGCTCCAAACGGGCCCCGCAACCCGAGAGGTTGCATGTAGCCTAGTTGGCAGTGTGCCAACTCTATTTGAAGCTGTCCAGCCATCAGGCCACACATGGCCCCCATCTGGTGTCCAAACCAGGACCTATCGGATAACCGAGCTACTCAAATGCCTTCTCCTCATATGGGGGGCTTACAAGTAGAGTTAGCTAGTTCCCACGTAGTTATACGAGAGTGGAGCATTGATATCTAACACCCCCCCTCAATGTCCACCCACAAGTGAACTTACTTTTTCGGCCCAATGCCAAGTTGATGAAGATGCCTCTCTAGCAAGTCTCTTCCAAGAGCCTTCGTGAAGATGTCTGTAGCATTCTCTGTAGTTGGACAGTACACCAAGTCGACCTCTCCATCCATGATGAGCTCGCGTACAAAGTGATATTGAATCTCAATGTGTTTTGTGCGAGTGTGGAACACTGGGTTCTTTGCAATCGTCATGCAACTCTGATTGTCACATGATAACTGCATAGGCTTGTTCTGCACTACTGCACCCATGTCCCCCAAATTCCTCCTCAACCACACTGCCTCGCAAGAAGCAAAGCATGCAGATTTGTACTCGGCCTTGGTAGAAGAAAGAGCAACTGTGGGTTGCTTCTTGCTGATCCATGACACAACTCCAGATCCAAGTGAGAAACAGTACCCTGTCACTGATCTCCTACTGTCCACGTCTCCTGCCCAGTCCGAGTCACAGAATTCGGTCAAGATGTTGCCCTTGGTATAGGTGATGCCATAATCAAGTGTGCCTTTGATGTATTTCAGCACCCACATCCCTGCCCTCCAATGGTTCTCTCGGGGCTTATTGGAAAACTTGCTTAGTACACCAGTCGCAAAACTGATGTTCGGCACAGGTAAATCAAGCTGCCCACAAGCTTCTGTACTTCGCTTCGTCCACCAGTGGTGATGAATCCTCGTTTGAGAGCTTCGTGTCAACCTCCATAGGGGTACCAAGTGTCTTGCACTCAGCCATGCCAAATGCCTTCAGTATCTCTCCAGCATACTTCAATTGTGAAATGAAGATCTATTTCGGCTCCTGCCAAACTTCAATCCCCAAACAGAAATGCATCAGTCCGAGGTCTGTCATTTCAAACTCTCTTCCTAGCAAATGCTTCGTCTGCGAGATCTTCTCTTCATGGTTCCCTGTTATGAAAAGGTCGTCCACATAAAGGACCACAATCATACACCTGCCTCCTTCTCTGAAGATATACAAATTTGCATCAAATGGGCTCCTCCTGAACCCGTTTTGCAGAAATTAGGCATCAATTCACTGGTACCATGCTTGTGGGGCCTATTTCAACCCGTAAAGTGCCTTCTTCAGTTTGCAGACTTTACCTTCTGAACAGGGGATCTCAAAACCTGGTGGTTGTTCCACGTATACCTCCTCCTTGAGATCTCCATTCAGAAAGGTGGATTTCACATCCATCTGAAACACGGGCCAACTTCCCTGGGTAGCTAAAGCCAAAACACTGCGAATTGTGGTTAGTCGAGCTGTGGGAGCAAAAGTATCTTGATAATCAAAACCATGTACCTGTGGAATCCTTTTGCCACGAGCCGAGCCTTGTACTTATCCAACATGCTGTCGGACTTGTACTTGGTCTTGTACACCCACTTGGTTCCAATTACCTTGCGTTTTGGTGGTCGATCCACAAGGTCCCAAGTGTTGTTCTTCATTATGGAGCCATACTCTGACTACATAGCCTCCATCCACCTATCATCGCCCTGTGCCTCTTCAAGACACTTGGGTTCATCAGCACAGATAACTTCTGTCATCAAATCATAGTTGTCTAAGTGTTCCTACGCCCTTCTTTGCTCCTCTAATCTCTTGGACCGGCGGTGTTCGGATGGTTCCTCCTCAATGGCTGGAGGTCCTCTGCCATCCAAAGCTGCTTTACCCACTTTGGGAATGGCTGTTGCCGTTGTGGTTCTACAGGCTCTTCTTCATCTTCTTTGTCTTGAATCCTCCCAAGCACCATTGGGGGAGTTCGGTCTATTGTTGGTGGCGGTATTGGATGGATATCCTGGTCCTGGTTGTCTGGGAAGGAAGCATCCTCCTCCAATTGATGCGGCTGTTCTGAGAAGACCACATCATGACTTACAATTACCTTCTTGGTAACAGGGTTATAGAGACGGTAACCCTTTGCCTCTTCATTGTAGCCCAAGAAAATACACTTCCGGCTCTTCGGTTCCCATTTGGTCCTGGTAGCATCAGGGACATGCACAAAACAGTCACATCCAAAAACTCTGAAATGTGCAGCTGAAGGTTTCTTACCAGAAAAGGCTTGCAGTGGAGTCATCCCATTCACAACCTTCGTGTAGCTACGATTCAGGATGTAAACTGCAGTGTTACATGCTTCAGCCCAGAAAGTATTTGGCAAATCTTTCCCTTTCATCATACTCTGGCCCATTTCGCAGATGACGCGCATCTTGCATTCTGCTACTCCATTTTGCTGTGATGTATGTGGCAGGGGTTTTTGCCTCTTGATTCCGTGACTTTTGCAGTAACTTTCGAATTCAGTTGATGTGAACTCTCCACTCTGTCTGATCTCAACTTCTTCACCTTTCTCCCCGTTTCTTTCTCGACCATTACATGCCATTCCTTGAACCTACTAAAAGCCTCGTCTTTAGTCTTCAGGAAGTATATCCATATCCTTCTATTGTAGTCATCGATCAGCATCATGAAGTAGTAGGAACCACCCAAAGCTTATGTCTCCATCTTTCTGTAGAGGTCCATGTGAACGAGCTCTAGAGGAGCCTTTGCCCTACTGGCCTCTGTAGGAAAGGGATGCTGATGCTGCTTGCCCATCATGCAAGCTTCACATACATCGGGCAGATCTGAAATTTCTGGTAGGTCTGCAATCATTCCACTTTTATGCATCTCCTTCAAAGAACTAAGGTTTAGATGACCAAACCTCTCATGCCACAGCTTAGTGTTCTTCACATCCGCTCGAGCATTGAAAGCTGAGAGTTCGGAAATGTTGCTGCACCGTGTACCTTTACCAACGACCTTTCCTTGAAGATCCAGAATCTGTGCACCATTCTTATCGAATTGAACTTTGAGGTCCCGATCCGTGATCGTGGAAATGGACAAGAAGTTCCTCTTGATTTCTGGCACATAAAGAACATCGGACAACTATTTTACAACTCCATCTGACTTGAGAGCAATTGTACCTTTTCCTTTTGCTGGACATTTTGCATCATTGCCGACTGCTACCAGGATGTCATTCTCTACCGGCTGTAGAGAGGTATACCAATCCTTCCGACTGGTCATGTGGCACGATGCACCACTATCAATGATCCAAGGTTCATCCGCAGGTACATGAACTGCCTCCGTGCAAATCTCCTCAATTGCTATGAATAGCTCTATTGGTGCTGCCTGTGTGCTGTTGCTGGACTCTTTCTTTACTCCGTTCTTTTCATTTGCAATCTTCTTTCGGCACTCATTCTGCTTGTGCCCTGCCTTGTTGCAATAGAAGCACTTGATCTTCTTCTTTCTCTTTTTATCATCAGAAGAAGATGGGTTACCAGAGTCCTTACCCTTACCTTTCTTTGATCCGGTCCAAAAAGCTGAATCTTCTCCAGTCCTTGTCTTTTGACGCATCTCCTCCTCTAGAAGCATCGCGCTGAAATCCTCAAAGTTGAGGGGCGGATTTCTATTATGCGTATTCAGCGCTGTAACAAGACCATCGTACTTTGGTGGTAGAATCCGTATGCACCTTCGTGCTAGATTCTCGCTGGTGATGGTGATGCCAATCGCAGTCATCTGATCGCACATATTCTTCACCCTAGTGATGAACTTCTCTACCGCTTCAGACTCAGACAACTTCTCGTTCGCGAGTTGAGTCTCCAGATTCTAAATCCGCATCTGATTCGTGGTCTCATACTGATTTTTCAGGACGTCCATGCCTCCTCTACTATGGTGACATGTTGAATTAACGCCATGAAGGAATCACTAACACTACAAACAATAGAACACAGCACATCTGCATTTCTTCTTGTCCATGCGAGAATCTCATCCGCAGTTGGTACTATCTGTTGTCCTATATCGGCTGGATCACGTCCACCCCAGTAGCAGTGTCCCAAAGCTCATATGTGCTTAGGATGGTCTTCATCTTGAACTTCCAGAGTGGATAGTTAGAGCCGTGCAACTTTTTGCTTTTGCCGAACGGTGAAATTCGTAGTCTTGCGGGCTGGGCCATCTCTCACAATCTGCTCGCAAACAGAAACACACTACCAAATCTTCTTGCTAGAGTCCAGGCTCTGATACCTTGTAAGAAAATAATACAATGTTTGTGCTCATAGATAATAGGATCTCGTACGCAAGAGAGAAAACAAGATAGTATGGAGAATCAAAAATTTGATTACTGTAGAACTGATACAATAGATGGCGCTGCCTCCCAACCGTGTGCTCCTGTGAAAGAAGCTTCGATGGCATGCTAGAAACAGTAGAAGAGGGAGGCTGGATGCTCAGGAATCAGGGTTGCTATAGCCAGTGATGAAATGGGCTTCACGGGCTTGCTCTTATATAGCCACCAGTCGTAGTCGGTTAAGCTCAATTGGGTGACCGACGTAGTCCACCCAAAACGGTCGACTGGGGGCCGGTCCTGAAATAGGCCACCGACCATACAATAGAACTGGTGCGCAAAACAGAGCAACTAACCTACAGTCTCCGTTTGGCCCAGAGCCATCCGGGATCATCTGAGGCTCCAAACGGGCCCCGCAACCCGAGAGTGGGCTGCCCCGAGAAACACTCCATCTACCCTTAGTGCGGTCAATCAAGGGATGGCTTCCCACACTTGCATGTAGCCTAGTTGGCGGTGTGCCAACTCTATCTAAAGCTGTCCAGCCATTAGGCCACACATGGCCCCCATCTGGTGTCCAAACCACGACCTACCGGATAACCGAGCTACTCAAATGCCTTCTCCTCATATGGGGGGCTTACAAGTAGAGTTAGCTGGTTCCCGCGTAGTTACACAAGAGTGGAGCATTGATATCTAACAATGTGCATATGCCTCCCAAATATACATAAATGAGAGTAAGAGGGCTTCTTGTCACTCCATGCCTCTTTAGGAATACCACCATCCAAACTCTTGCTAGGTGATCTATTATCACATGCACTGTAGTCTTCATTGCCTCAGCCCAAAAACCACCAGAAAGACTTGCATTGGAAAGCATACATTGTAACCTTTCCTAAATGGTGCGGTTCATCTGTTCTACAACTAGATTCTGCTCTGGAGCACAAGGGGATGTGAGCTCCCTCTTGATCCCACGTGTATCACAGAAATGCTAAAAGTCATGAGAGATATACTCTCCACCATTATCAGTCTGTAGGCATTTAAGCGTTATACCAAACTGATTTTTAGCCAAAGCCAACCATTTTTGAAATACCCGAAACACGTCGCTTTTTCGAGCTATAGCATAAGCCCACACTTTCCTAATTGCATCATCAATGAATGTCACATAGTATTCAGCCCCACCTAATGACTGTGTAGGCATGGGACCACATACATTTGAATGCACCAGATCAAGCTTTTCAAGGTCTTTCTTTCCCCTTCTTTCATGGGCTGATTTAGTTTGCTTCCCATAGAGACAATGCTCACAAAATTCAAAGTCAGAAAAACTCAAATGCGGTACATAACCCAAATGGCATAAGAGTTTCATTCCATTTTGGGTCATGTGCCCCAATCAACAATGCCACAAAGAAGTACTTGGCTGCTCAATTATTGCAACAACATGATCAAACACCCCTGATACATGTAAGGGACACAATGTCCCACACTTGGCACCCCTTGCCAAAACCATAGAGCAATTCTGAATTTTCCAACTCTGAAAGCTAAAAGTAGTCTAAAAACCAGCATCATTTAGCTAACCTACTAAAATAAGACTCTTGGTCAGCTTAGGCACATGTCTCACATTTTTCAAAACAAATGCATACCCATTTGCAAAAAAAAAACTTTATGTCTCCTGCTCCCACTGTCACATGCACACAACCTGTCTTTCCATTGTCATTAGTGGAGAACCATTCCCTATGGGGAGTAACATGGAATGAAGCACCAGAATCCAAAATCCAATCCTAGGAATATGAATCATCTGAAGTGATAAGCAAGTCTGCACGTAGACTAGACATGAAGAGAATGTCATTGTCACTATCATCAGTGACTGCATTGATCTCCTCGATCTTCATCTTTCCTTTGTCCTCCCTTGGACTCTCTTCCTTCTTATTTGCACCCCAATTTGCATTCTTTTTCTTATCCCTTTGCTCTCTTTTCAGCTTGTAGCAATCCTTTTTCATGTGGCCCTTCTTGCCACAGTGGTAACACTCAATGTTCCATGCCCTAGATTTGCTACAAGACTTCCCTCTTTCTTGGGACTTCCCCCTGAACTGTCATCTACCCCTTTGCCCATTTAAGGCTGCATCCTTCTTGTTGCCATCCATAGACTTGCGTCTAATCTCCTTGACCAACAAGCTACCCACAACATCATCAAATTTCAGTACTCCACCAGGTGTGGATTTACTGACAGCTATACGGAAGGTATCCCATGAGGATGGCAATGAACACAAGAGGAATATTACCTTAGTCTCCGCATCAAAATTCATCTTCTGAGCTTGAAGCTGGTTGAAAATAATATTGAATTCATTCAAGTGAGAAGCAATGGAGACCCCTTCCTTCATCTATAGCTCAAACAACCTCTTCATGAGGTAAACTTTATTAGAGGCAGTTTCCTTCTCATAAGTGGCACATAATTTTGTCCACAAATCTTCCATAGTCTGCTCATTTACTACTGTGAAATAAACTGACTCTGCAAGATGAAGTGTAATAGTAGACTTTGCTAATGCATCCAACTCATTCCAATCATCCTCAGACATATCTGCAGGGTTAGCTTCATCCCTACCAAGGGTTTAATCTGCTTCTTTTGAATAAGCACATCCCTTATCTGTTCTTTCCACAAAGAAAAGTTTGTCCCATCAAACTTTTTAATGTTGAAAAACTCCTTTTCAAACGTGGAAGAGGATGCCATGATGCAAATAAAACAAAATCCCAAATGCTAGTATCTACAAGAGAGAAATCACACCAAATACTAGGTGCACCCAATATGTTTGCCTTAATGAAGGATAGTGTCACCAAAACTCAAGGCTCAAAACATCAAAATGCATCTGACTCATGTGCATATACGATGCATCCATATGAGCAAATCTAGCCCAAAAGAAAATGTCAACCCACAATGACAAAACAATGGCAAATATAATGTCAATGAGAGTCAAATGCTTCAAGCATAAACACCATCCATGGGTGTAAGCATCAATAATGTCTCATCCAAGAGATCATAGCACAACTTGTGCATCCACTACAATATGTCAAAGCTGTCCCTCAGCATAAAATAGCATCTGTGTTATCAATAAATCATCCCACAAGGTAATTTGAGCCTATCAGCGCATCCAACAAGGACCGTAATGCATCCAAATGGCCTATAAAGCATCCCCTGCAATCCAATTCAAACCACAAATGAGCGCAACCAGAGTGATCTGCATAAGGTATATCCAAGAAATCACAGCCCCACGGCAATGATCGCTAGTGAAAATAGAACTTGGGATGTCTCAAAACATGGGCATCACTGCATAATTGAACTCAGCAAGACAATCTACAAATATCTCTCTTCTGCCACAACTCCAAAATCTCATCCAAGGATGGAGTAAGAGCCAGTCAATCCTTGCATTTCTTTTCAAAAAATGAATCTTAGGAAACTTAACATTAGTCAAAATGCCACATGGCAATCAATGAGAAGGTCTTAGAAACTTTTAGAAATTCCTTCAAAGAGATGACAGAAAAACACAGAGAATCACAACTCCCTCGATTCTTCACGGAATAGCAAGCAGCTTTGTAGACATATGTTTCAGGCAGAGTCCCGGATCCAATGGTACAGACAACTCTGCAAATGGAGGCCCGGATGTTGAGTTTCCACTCACACAGGAAATCACAGAATGAAGACGTTGGAGTAGACATAGCTTCACTACAGCTTCAGAACTTCATGGAATTGGAAGTAGCTTCACATGTAGAAGTTTTGGACTGCTTTGAATCCACTGGGAGTGTTTGAACTGCAGACGGTGGTCTGGATATGGAGATCCAACACACGAAATCCACACAAGAAATTGAATCTCGTCACTTTTTGCAGGAGCTGTAACTTTTCACTGAAAACTCGGATGACAAAGATGTAAAAATAAAAATGAAGTACTTAAAGTCTTTTACAACTTTGCTTTAGATCTTAGAGTGATATTCAATTTCTAGAGAAAGATATATTTATAAGAAGACTCTCAGGTCTAAAATAGATTGTCTTTTTGCCTCCAAAACCACTTGCTAGCTTGCAAAAAACCACTCAGAGAACTTTCCAAAGGTTTCTACAAGGTCTTTTCACATCAGGATGCAGTAAAGACACCCAATGAAGCTTCTCCTTCCTTCCATAGAGTTGTAGCAGTAGACTTCGAGTTCCAGGCTCACACTCGGGCTCAGTTAGAACACCCGTGCTCTGATACCAGTTGAGAGATCTCAACAACGGAAGCGAAATGGAAGAAGGTGACACAGAGAGAGAGAGCCATAAGAGAGAGTCACACAAGTTTTGGTGGGTGCAGAACACCCTAATCTTCTATGTCATCCATATATATATGTGTTTGAGGATTGTACATAACCGAGGTTAAGGTACAGTGGCCTTTAACCCCCACACACCATCAACATGGTCCTCCCTTACCTAAGGCTCTCAAAAGATGGGAATAGAATTTGGAGTATCAATTCTATAAGCTTAGAGTCTTTAATTCTTAGTCAGCATGCCTCTAGTTGTCGCTACCCTAAGACTCTCAAAAGATGTGAATAGACTCTGGAGTATCCATTCCACAAGCTCCGAGTCTTTCATTTGAAAGACCTTCTCAGTCAACCTATCCTTAGGGATCTTGATCTATTTCTAGTGGATCTATCAATGCAACACCATCTCTCATTTGACAACTATGTCTTCAAATTAAGACACGTGACCAATGTCTTGCCTTGATAAATGGATGTCAATGTAGTCCCCACCTCAGATGCTTCTATCAAATGAAGTACGTCACCATAGTCACAATGGGAGTCGTGGATAGTAAACGGAGAAGTACATTGCCATAGTCACAATGGGAGACGTACGTGCATAGTTTTTCTCCTTGCTTGAGCTTGATTTTCCGGAGGGTTGAGACTACAAAATTTTTTTGCCAAATTTCTAGAAGTATAGTTACGCCTTTCGTAGCACCTTCTGCAACAATGCCCCATCTGAGCGCATCATGTTACTGGATCGTTTGAGGAGAATGTACAACAACAGGCCACATCCATAATTGATTTGATTTGATTGATTGCCTACCAACACCATAATTGCTAGTTGCATTGGGTGCCATGAAACTCTAAAGAAGGAGGCTCAAGGCTCGAATCTATCATAGCGGTGCCGTAAATCCACTACCAAATTCCAATGCAAAAAAGCAGCCATCAAATTGAACTGATCTCATCATGAGGACTGTTGTGGTGCGAGCTTCAAGATAAGCAAATAGTCCACAACTCATTGCAATGCCGCTCCATGAAAGAGGAGGCATAGTGTTCTCACAATTGCCATAGTTATACTATAACTCATCATTGAAGTCTCCAAAGTACAAAAACTCAGTGGTGACATGACTTTGGATTTCTAGAAAGCTCCGCGCGAAGTCACAACGTTCATTATCTGCAACCAAAGCTTTGACACGGCCATGTCATTCAAATGTCCTTCAACCTTTGAAAAAAAAAAGCCACCTCACCCCTTACTTTTCAACCTTTGAAAAAAAAAGCCATCTCACCCCTTTCTTTTTACCCCTCTTCACCCAAGGTCCAAAAGTCCTTTTTCACCCCCACATTTTCCCAAGCTTCTAAGATCCTTTTTAACCCCTTTTTCCAATCTCTTTAGCCTTGCCATAGTCAAAAGAAGAGCATCAAAATTTGAGATAGAAGAAAGTAGAAGAAGTGAAATCGAAAGGATTGTGAATCAAAAGAAAGCGAGAAGTCGTGGGTCGAAGAAAGCATGAAGATGAGAATCCAAGACCATTGAACAAGTACCAAGGAAGTGGGCATTGTATTTTTCTCTCTAGTATAAAGCTTCTTGCTTTATAATTTCTATGAAAATACGCATTTTTTAAATGACAACTCCAGAAAGAGATGAAATGGTTAGGGAGAGCGAGAAAAGTGCTAGAAAAGGAAAAGCTATAACTGGAGAGGAAATACATGAGGAAGTACAAAATAAAACTCAGGAGGATACGTGGAAATGGAATACATAGATTACGAAGATTATGGAATTTCGTATATGGAATTCACTAAACTTGAAGCTCGAACAAAAAAAAAAGGAACTATTAATGATACTTTGAAAATCCTAGCTGAAGCCATAACCAAGTTAGCCGATTCTCAATCGGTAAATCCTATGGAAAAATCACCGACTCCTCCTAATCAAGTTGAGAGGTCCACCTCTCAACTTAGAGAAACCAAGAGAAACCTCTAACATTCTTAAGGACTTAAAACTGCCAATTTTCAATGGGGAAGAAAAGGAGTGCAATAAAGATGCGATTAACATGTTCTTGCAAAAATGGCAAGACTTCTATCGACTCAAGAATACCCCTCTTGAAAATCAAGTCATGGAAGCAAGTCTTTCCGTTGGAAACAAGGCCTATAAATGGTGGATGAGCCTCAGAGAAAATGATAGAATTCCTAGGTATTGGGCTAAGTTTGAACAAGCCTTCTTAACATCTTTTTTACCAAAAAATGAATTAGAAAGAGCATGGGAGTTTGAGACAATTGCACTATGGGTAAAAATACTCTAGTCTAGTATATAATGAATTATAGGGAGCAGTCCTTAAGCTGAAAGGAATTGATAAATTCCAAAAGATAAGGGGTTTTGTGAGAGGTCTTAAAGACACTTATAAGGTTGAGGTGAAAAGAAATTCTCCCAAAACCTTTGAGGAAGCAATTAAGTATTCCCAAATATAAAACGATACAATAGGGAAATCCAAAGTTGGAACTTTAGAACAAACATATTTTGTTCCTAAGCTCAACAAATTTTCCAATTTGAGAAGGAAGGGGCACTTTAAGAAGGAGGTTCCTCAAGCACCACCTAAGAAACCTCAAACACAAAATTATCCTCTCTTGAAAAAAGAGGATTATGAAAGGGCCAGATAGGAAAATCTTTGCTTCAAATGTTCGAGAAAAGACATGCTACTTGGAACTGCCCTAAAAATAAACAAGCGGGAGCTAAAGCCCCAAATAGACCTCCACAAAAACAAGTACTTGCGGTGCATGTGTTGCCGCTTAATGGTATTGAAACATACACTGAGATAGAGGCCTATCATGAGGATAGCACCCACATGTGCTGTCTATCATCGACAATGTGGTAGCCCACCTTTGGTCCTCATGACTTAATGAGGATACATGGAAAAATAAAGGGGCAAAGCGTAGGAGTGATGGTCGATGATAGTGCAACACATAATTTCTCGAACTACTCATTAGTTAAGAAATAAAAGTTGCCTGAGAGTCCAAGTGCCTAGAAATATGTGGTCTCTTTGGCAAAGGGCACTGATAAAAAGGATTGAGACACCATGATACATGGTGTAGAGGTGGATATTCAAGGCTATCAGGATGCCTTGGATTTCCAAATTATGCATCTCGATCGAACAGATGTAGTGTTTGGTCAAGAATGGTTGTATAGTCTTGGGCCTATCTTATAGTGGAGTTATCTTAATAACTCCATTATGTTTGAAAAAGAGGGTAGAGTCTTCTAGAGTTAAGGAGAACATGATGTACCCAACTCTCCTCTTATTTGTCCGATGGAATTGGAACAACTACTACACCAAGAAGAATGCGAGGTATATATGTACAAACTTACTTTTATTGGTGATTTTATGTCTTCTGCATTGGCAAGAAGTAATATTGTTTTTGATA
This sequence comes from Dipteris shenzhenensis, assembly GCF_047967505.1. NCBI lineage: Eukaryota > Viridiplantae > Streptophyta > Polypodiopsida > Gleicheniales > Dipteridaceae > Dipteris > Dipteris shenzhenensis. The sequence goes on from NC_141619.1 coordinate 35,651,922, forward strand.
ATGTTAAAAAGTATAAATCTTCTTTCAATGATTTAATGTTTGAATTTAAAGATGTTTTTCCGTCTGATTTGCTTCATGGTTTATCCCCTGAGAAAGAAGTAGATCATAATATAGATTTGATTCTTGGATCTACCCCTATTTGTAAACCCCCATATAGGCTTTAGTCAAACGGAGGAACTTGAGGTCGAGAGACAATTAACTAAATACCTTAGAAAGGGACGAATTCAATCAAATAGCTCACCTTGGTCTGCACCAATTTTACTAGTAAAGAAAAAGGATGGTACTATGCACTTATGCATAGATTACCGAGCTTTAAATAAAATCACCATAAAAAATAAGTATTCTATGCCTCACATTGATGAGCTCTTTGATCAATTGCAAGGGGAAAAATATTTTATTGAAATTGATTTAAGGTCAGGATATCATCAAGTACAAATTAGGGAAGAGGATGTACCTAAGACAATCATTTTGTACAAGGTATGGGCATTATCAATTTAAAGTATGAATTAGGGAAGAGGATGTACCTAAGACATCATTTTGTACTAGGTATGGGCATTATCATTTCGTACTAGTTATGGGCATTATCAATTTAAAGTAATGCCATTTGGATTAAGAAATGCTTCAAAAAAATTCATGAGACTTATGAATAGTGTCTTAAGGCCATATTTAGGAAAATTTGCTGTAGTATTTTTAGATGATATCCTTATATATAGTAAAACCAGAAAAAATCATATGGAACATTTGCAAAAAGTGTTCCAACTAGTCTTTGCTAAAGAATCCAATGTGAATTCTTTGCAAAAGAAGTGAAATACTTGGGACATATAATATCCCAAAAAGGGGTCCATATAAACCTTGAAAAGGTAAGGGCCATATTGGAATGGCCACATCCTACAAACCTAGAAGAATTACATATATTCTTAGGTTTGTCTGGATTCTATAGGAGATTCATCCAAGATTACGCTAAGATTGCTGTTCCGATGGACTAGCTTAAGCGGAAGGGAAGCATCTTCATATGGGATGAAACTCAAAAGAGAAGTTTTAAAAAATTAAAAGTAGCCATAGCAGTAGCTCCTATCTTAAAGGTAGTGGATCCCAATGAACCATTCGTGTTGAGACAGATGCCACTAATTTTGCTATTGGCATGGTACTTTTACAAAAGGGTCGACCAGTGGCATTTGAAAGCAAGAAGTTAGACTGTGCCCAAGGGAATTACTCGGCATATGAGAAGGAACTTTATGCTATAGTCTATGCTTTGAAGAAGTGGAGGCACTATTTGTATGGCAAATTTGAGATCATCTTTGATCAAGAGAGCATTAAGTGGATTTGCAATAAGCCAGAGCTTAAAGGTAGAAAAGATAGATGGGTTGAAATAATGCAAGAGTTTGATATACAATTGACATATCGGAAAGGGAAGTTCAATGTGGTAGCAGACTCTCTTAGCCAAATGCCAATTATATTCACGGAATGATTTCCTATAGTCCGTAAAAGGGAAATGTGAGTTTGATCCTTACTTCTCTGAAATATGGAAAGCAATTAGAAATAAGGATCCAACTAATCGAGAGGCTTTCATTGAGGGGTCGCATGGAAATGGCGACACACCTCAGGTTGGTGATAAAGGATTCAAGTGGAAAAAATATACTATTGAGGATGGCTACCCGCTCTACAAGGGTAGAGTATGTGTCTCGAATAATAATGACACTAGGCACCAAATTCTTTTTGAATGTCATGATAGTTCGAGTGCTGGACACCCGGGAATTCATAAGACATATGCGCTTCTGAAAAGGCAATTCTTTTGGTCTATAATAGGAAAGGATGTCCAAGATTATGTATTGAAGTGCAAGAAATGCCAGGTCAATAAGGATGAACACCTTAAGGTAGGAGGTCTCCTATACCCATTGGAGATTCCATCTGACAAATGGGAAAGCATCTCCATGGATTTTATTGTGGGATTACCTAGGACATAGAGGAGGCACAACTCTGTGTGGGTAATTGTTGATCGGTTGACCAAGATGGCTCATTTTATTCCTATCAATGAAGATGTTAAAACTCCAAAATTAGCTAGCCTATTTGTGGAGCATATTTATAGATTGTATGGGCTACCAGTAGCAGTCGGTATTGTTAGTGATCAGGATAGAAAATTTAACAGCCATTTTTGGAGGGCTGTGTTTATATGAGATTGGAAACTTCGTTGAATATGAGCACTGCGGATCATCCACCACATAGTGATGGTTAAATTGAAAGGGTTAATCAGATCATTGAGGATATGCTTCGAGCATTTGTAAGTAGACAGAAAACTAATTGGGAACAACATTTGCCCATATTAGAATTTGCATATAATAGTGCCAAACATTCAACTACATGTTTTAGTCCATTCAGGATGATGTATGAATTTCAACCAAGAGCCCTAATGGCAGTGGGACTCAAAAAAGAGAAGGCTCAAGTGGCCAAATACTTTCTTGAAGATATGAATCAAATGCTTAAGTTAGCTAAAGATAGCATAAGAAGAGCTCAGGATAGAGCACGAAGTTATGCAAACCCCCACCGTAGAAGGTCGGAGTTTGAAGTAAATGAGAAAGTCTACCTCAAGGTACCTGAATCTTTAGAATCTCTAAGGACAGGCAAATGTTCGAAGTTGTCTCCTAGGTATTGTGGACCATTCATAATACTTCAGAGAATTGGAGAACTTGCTTACAAATTAGCCTTACCTGAGGGATGTAGAGTACATCCAGCTTTTCATGTTAGCAAGCTAAAAGGAAAGTTAGGAGATGATGATAATCTCATTGGAAATGAAGTCCTATTTGAACTCATTGAACCTTCATCTTTACCACATGAACCAGAAAGAGTTTTAGATAGACAAGAAAAAAGAACACAACGTACAATATGGCAAGAATGTCTGATTAATTGGAAAGATAGACTTGAAGAGAGTTCAACGTGGGAAAGGGTAAGAAATCTCCAGAGGAGGCTTCCCAATTTTGTTTTTGAGGAACCATTCTTAAGGGGAAGGGAATGTTACGTCAACCATAATCCCGAAATCGTGTGGTGTGATTATGGCCATGTGGGAAACCAGAGGGCTCGATGATGCTTTGATACTATGAGGCCTAGAGGGTTTGGGTCTAGGATTATGCCTAGGCCTACACATTATTGAAGAGGTGCAAATGGGCTCAATGAGAGGGCTGGAATGGTAAGGTCTCTTATGGGACACATGGCACCAAGGCATGAGGCCACTTGGCAAGCATTGGGTTCAGGAGGGTTTCTTGAGAGAGCGTCATCAAGCAAGAAGGCGGGGAGGACTCCAAAAGCCGTGCCAAAGGTGATGTAGATTGGGAGAACCTTTAAATCCACTTTCACGTTATTCTTCCATGATAGCGTCCATTTAAGGACAACTTCATTATTCTTCCATGATAGCATTCATTTAAGGACAACTTCACGCTTAGATTAGGACAACCTTTAAATCCCCTCACATTAGAGGACGTTCCCATGAAATGCTTGCACAGTATAAGTGCTACGTTTTCTCTCCGCCACCATGGTTCCCACGCAACGCCCTTGAAATCTCGGAGCCAAAATGTGGCATTTTCATGCCCCATTGGAGACAGGGAAATCTCTCTTGATGCTTGGGCATTACGTTGCTCTCTCACAATTCGCTATGTTGATTCGTTCATCTAGCGCTGCCCATCACACTCCCACCACTCACAACCAGTCGCACTTTTGTTTTGGGTCCCCATCTCTCCTGACAAATGAGTTCTTCAACGGGTAGGCAAGGGGGGGGAACAACTCGTTGCTCTCCGCTCACAATTGCCATTGCCCGCCACTATCTGGTATGGGGGCTGTGCGCGGGAATAAGCTCTTACCTGCCATGGTAGCATTCATGTAAGGCCCTTGCACAATCCCCATAGATAGACCTTTTCCAAAAAAGATACGATCACCACCCAAAGTTCAATGCAGGGAGGGAGAGAACTCCCTCCCAATGTCTATGTTTGTCATCTCATGAATAAGGTCCTCCCTTACAGCTTGAGCTCTATTGGGTCTGTGGTACACGTTTTTTATTGTAGCCCACATTATCACTGCCTGCCGCAGCAGGCGTTGGTAGCTCATGTATCAAGCCGGATGGCTTCCTCCAAGGCTTCAGTGAATCAGTGGAGCGGTTTCTTCGGCCCGCTCTGCTCGAATTATTTCAGGTTCTGTAGGACAAGCAACGACACACTTCTGGGCGATCCGTTTTCATTGAGCTCAAGCACCTAGCGCATAATGAGGGAATACTTCAGTGAGGAATATTTGACCAGCCTGAACTAAATGATTTGTACAGATTCCGGCTACTCTGACTGATCTGTTCTGAATGTTTATAGACAACCTCAAGATTTGCAGATTTCATTAAATTAGCGGTCGCTATGGCTATACTGCTGCTACAATCCAGGTCGTTTTATAGATGTGTGCGAGAAACAAAAGATCTCAAGGAAGAGAATGCACATGACCAAAGCATCCAGTGGTCAGGCCGGGTCAAACTCTCAAAACCTTGGCCTAGTGGAGTAGTGTAGTACATGTGTGCCTCTACGGCAAGAGCCGCAAGCGAGCGGTTGTTGAGAGATGCTAAGCTTAGAGGAGGCACTCGCTTCTTTGGATCGGATGCCCCAGCTGCCATCCGTTGAGAGCTTTACATGCATATTGCATACGTGCAGGAAAATGAAAAATCTAGCGTATAGCAAGCGCTTGCATGCTTACATGTGCAAAAGTGGGCTTGAAGAACATACATTTCTTGGGAATTACCTCGTTCCAATGTTGGTGCAAGTTGGAAGCATGTGCGATGCTCTTCGGGTTTTTAACAGGTTGGTTGATCGGAATGTGTACTCTTGGACTTCTCTCATCACGGGTTATATTCAATGTGGGGAATCACAGCTTGCCCTCAACTTGTATCAGAAAATGAAGGAGGATTGTGTGCATCCTAGCAGGTGTACCTTTCTAGCCCTATTGAATGCTTGTGCTCGGCTAAAAGATGCAGAAACAGGCCAAGGAATACATGCTGAAATTGCCAGAAAGGGGTTGGAAAGAGATTTTCTTCTTGGCAGCACTTTGGTCGATATGTATGCCAAGTGTGGCTCAATTGCGAATGCAGAGGAAATGTTTGACAAGCTTCTGGTGCGAGATGTAGTCTCATGGACTGCACTACTGGCGGGATATGCTGACCATGGTCATGGTGACAAAGCACTAAACTGCTTTGAACAGATGCAACTTGAGGGAGTTTCTCCAAATGCTCTCACCTTTGTTTGCAGCTTGAAAGCTTGTGGATCCATAGGAGCTATAGACAAGGGTCGAGAAATACACAATGAGGTCGCAAAAAAAGGATTGGAAAGAGATCTTTTTGTGGGCAGCGCCTTGGTAGATATGTATGCAAAGTGTGGCTTGCTTGAAAAAGCACGGGAACTGTTTGACAAACTGCCAGTTACAGATGTAGTCTCATGGAACATATTAATTACGGGATACATCGAGCATGGGCTTGTTGAGGAAGCGTTGAAGTGTTTTGAACAGATGCAATCGGAGGGTGTCTCTCCAGATGCAACCACATTTGTTTGCAGTTTGAAAGCTTGTTGCAAGATAGGAGACATAGGCAAAGGACGAGAAATACATGCTGAGATTTCCAGAAAGGGGTTGGAAAGAGACCTTTTTGTTGGCAATACCTTGGTTGATACATATGTCAGAGGTGGGTCACTTGCAGAAGGACGGGAAGCCTTTGAAAAGGTGCCTGTTCGAGATGTGGTCTCGTGGAATGCACTAATTGCAGGATATGCTGAACATGATCTTGGGCAGAGAGTACTGGACTGCTTCAAACAGATGCAGCTGGAGGGCATCTCTCCCAATGTTTTCACTCTTGTTATCAGCTTAAAAGTTTGTGGCAGCATAGGAGCTGTAGAAAAGGGCCAAGAAATACACATCGACATGGTCAGAAGGGGGTTGGATACAGATCTGTTTGTCGGCAGCTCTTTGGTTGATATGTATGCCAAATGTGGTTCGCTTGCAAAATCGCAGGAAGCGTTTGACAAGCTTCCAATTCGAACTGAGGTCTCATGGAATGCACTAATCGCAGGTTATGCTCAATTAGGAGAAAGTGAGATTGTTTTCCACATGCTTGAGAGAATGAGAGATGAAGGCACAAAGCCAGGTGTGGTCACATTCCTTAGTGTTCTTACTGTGTGCAGTCACACAGGTCTAATGGATACGGGCCAGAAGTATTTTGAGGCCATGAGCAAACACTATGGCATCACTCCAACCATTGAGCACCACACTTGTATGGTTGATCTCCTTGGTCGTGCAGGCCAAGTAGATGAGGTGGTAGCAATTGTGAAGAAGATGCCTTTCCATCCCGATCTTGTGGTGTGGCATACTGTGATGGCTACGTGTTGGAAGTGGGGTAACGTAGAGCTTGGAAGACAAGCTTTTGAACACGCAGTGCAATTGGATGGAAAGGAAGCTGCAGCTTATGTCTTGATGTCTAACATCTATGCGGATTTCCACATGCAGGAGGAGTAAAAAGGTCAAGGCAATGAGGTTGAAAGAACAAGCATGGAAGAAGCCTCAACAGAGTTGTAGAATTGTGTTTTCATTTTGATGGGGTTTGCATTGGGTATCACAGGACCTATTCCTTGATGCACAGAAGATGGATTATGTGACCATAGTTACAAGCTGGCTATCATGTGTACCCTAATCATTACACCTAAGGGAACACCCATACACATTATCAGAAATCTCCTGGTGTGTTATGACTGTCATTCGACCCTGGACTTATTCTTGGAATCAGCAGTCACCTCCCCACCTGTGAGCCCCCAAATGAGCAGGACGGGGCAGGATGACGTGTTGCAGGGTACAGGTTCTTGGAGAGACCACTTTAGACTTACGCCGTGCTTTATTGAGTCTAAGAAGAACCCAATCATCTTTCTTGAACTCAATGGCCCTCCGTCGCCAATTTGCGGAGTTCCTCCGCCGTTCTTGAGATTGAAGTATATGTGTATGCATATAATCATAGGCTGATTTTTTGTCTTCAATGAATTGATCTACTGCAAAGACTGTCTTTTGTGCACACAGCACAACACAGGTAATCTTAAGGGTTTCCCATGAACTATCTCAGCAGGAGCTTTGCCTATAGAAGAATGGATCGTATTATTCTAATCAAATTCTACCATGGGTAGATACTTTTCCTATAACTGAGGATGATCATGGATGTAATATCTCAATGATTCCAACACCACACTTTGTCTATCTATTTTTGGATGATAAGATGATGAAAATTCCAACTTAGTGCTCAAATTATCAAATATATTTGGGGAAACTTCTAATGAAATCCCTGGCAATATGCTCCCATCTGCTTCAGGTACTGGTAATGGCTGAAGTAGTCCTTGGGGCTTTTGTCTATCGTACTTACCCTTTTGATAAATTAAACAGGAAGTAACATGCTGAAAGACATTTTTTCTCAGTTGCAACCATGAAAAATACCTCTCAAGCTGTCCACGAGTTGGTGATAATCCTTGATTTATGGCCTCCACCTTGATTTAATTCAGCCCATATAGTGGAAAATGCGAGATCATCTTTGTATTTTTCCTTCATCACTATAAGCTTATCATGGTGAGTTGTTGAGATAACATTAATTTGTGGCCTTTGCGATAATGCATCGGCAATCACATTTTCTTTACCTAGAGCATATTGAATTTGAAAATTGAAAGTAGCTAGAAAGTTAGTCCTGCGCAAATGTCTTTCCCACACTTGTGTGAGAAAATACCAAACACTTTGATGATCCGTTTGAATCAGGAAATCAACTCCAAATAGATAGTGCTGATGGGATATCTCAAGGTGTATGCCCTAGGCACACCTTGGGTTCTATGTGTGTGCTAGAGGCACAGTCAGGTGCCCATAAGCACTGTTAGGTGGTGGTAGATGCCACATAGGTTGATTGGGAGATTCTAGGAGCTAATTGAGGAGATGATTGTGGAGCTTGGTGGCTCATGTAGAGGTGCCTACATATGGACCTCACCCTTCTTCATTCAAAAGCATTTCTCTTGTTTCGTGTTCAGCTTCATGCTTTCCTTTCACTTCTTCAACATGGTATCAGAGCACTATGATCCTCCTTGAGCCCATTTATGCCATGTCATCTTCTTCTTCTTCACCTTCCTCTCCATTTTGCCCCTTTCTGCCCAACCACTTGGAGGGCTGAATTCTCCTCGTATAGGCGACCTCTTTTAGAGTCCTTCTGGCTGGAGAGACCCTTCATATAGGCGACCTTCCACGTCAGAGCAATTAGGGAATGGTGCCCTCAGACCCGCGCAACAACCGCTTTCTTTCTGACGCCATTTCGTGCAATACGACTTGTTGGAGCAACCATTTCAAAATTCCTCTAAGCCACGCTTGCATAACAACATGAGCTAGCTCCTATCCAAATTTGAAGTGAAATGGTCCACCAAGGAGGGAGAAAACGTGAAAAAACCAGTCGACAATCAAGCTCCTGGCTATGGCGACGTGACGCGGCATTTCGACTTTCCTCTTCAGTGGCTCTTCTCTAGTATACCAACTTTATTTCTACCTAAAAAGCTCTCTTTTCTTTGCCTTGAAGAGTGAGAAACAAGCCCTCCAAGATCAGGCCTTTGTTTTGGACAGTTTTGACAGTGTTGTGAATTTGGTGCTACATTAGATGCTACTTTGGCATTTCTGATACTTTAAAGTGTTGAATAGCATCAGTACAATTGTGGCTACAACTTTCCTTTAGGTTGCTATACCTGGATTTGCTTGGAATACTTTCATTTAGCCACCTCTATGAAGCATGCAAGTTGAAGTATCATTTCCATTATGATTTTTATTATGGAATTTGGTTACAAGTCTTTGCTACACCAAATGCTTGTACTTTGAAGCTTTTTCTAGCCTTGTAAGAGAGTAGACACTGCCCATTTTGGGTTAGACCCTCTCATGGCTACCTTCTTGAATATTGATAAGTTCAATGGTAAAGGCTTTCACACATGGCAGATGAAAATTAAGTTTGCATTGATGAGGGAAAACCTCTAGGGGCTTGTCAAACTTGCTTCAACTTCTTCTTCAACAACCTCTAATGCTGGAGAATCCTCAGCTCCTACACGCCCAGCACGAGATCCTGCTAGAGAGGAGAAAGCCTATGGCATTATTGCTCTTGGCTTAGAAGATGACTATATTCATCACATTTCTGATATGGAGTCTCCTTCTGAAGCTTGGCAAAAGCTTGATATTCTTTTTGATGCTAGCTCTCACATCTCAAAATTGTCACTTAAGATTGCTTTCTTTGAATTGAAGATGGCTAGTGGCACTCCCTTGGCTGCCCATGTCAATCACATGTGGAGTCTCATGACTCAACTTGCTTCTATCAACTCTCCAATCACTACGGATGATGCAATGGCAGTATTGCTCAAAAGTATGTCTGAAGATTATGATCATGTTGTCACCACATTGAAAAATCTTCCTAATCCTACTCTTGAAGGTCTTATTACTGCCCTTCAAGAAGAAGAAAGGCACAATGAACTCCGGAGAGGCAATGACAGCCTATGCCATAAAAACTCAAATGGGCAAATTTCCACCTTGCAAACATTGTGGGAAGACTAATCACCTCTCAAAAGATTGCTTCAAGATCAATCCTTGCAAATATTGTGGCAAAAACAATCACCATGAAAATTTTTGTAAGGCCAAAAAGGAAGCAACTACAAAACCAGAAACTGCCAATTTACTTTCAGTTGATGTGCCTCCACAAGATGAGGCCTCCTATGATGATTATGCTTTTTGAACCAGCTCCACATATGACATATGCTCCATATCTCTCTTTTATGTTGAGTCAAGGTACTCTGCTTGGATAGTCCTCCAAAATGAATGGAATAAACTATTGTGTTCTTTGTAAACACCTTTGGTCACCATATGATGTAGGCCATGTGTATGTGTTCTTTGTAAACACCTCTGGTCACCATATGATGTAGGCCATGTGTATGTGTAAACACCTCTGGTCACCATATGATGTAGGCCATGTGTATGTGTTCTTTGTAAACACCTCTGGTCACCATATGATGTAGGCCATGTGTATGTGCAGACATTGTGTGCATGTACATGCAGGGGAGATAACCATTTAGAGGGTCTTATGTATCCCTTTGTTTGACTTCACACCCTTGGGAACCCTTGCTAGCATGAGATCCTAGCCATAGATTTATCCTTGACCACCATGAGATGGCTTGAGACACTATGTGACTAGATGTATCCTTGACATAGCCTGAGGCATTCCCTTGAGGGGGGGTTTGATGGGATATCTCAAGGTGTATGCCCCAAGCACACCTTGGTTTCTATATGTGTGTGCTAGAGGCACACTTAGGTGCCCATAAGCATTGTTAGGTGGTGGTAGATGCCACATAGGCTGATTGAGAGATTCTAAGAGCTGATTGAGGAGATGATTGTGGAGCTTGGTGGCACATGTAGAGGTGCCTACATATGGACCTCACCCTTCTTCATTCAAAAGCATTTCTCTTGTTTTGTGTTCAGCTTCATGCTTTCCTTTCACTTCTTCAACAAGTGCTTTGAAAATTTCAAAGCATGGATAATTGCAAGAAAGTCCTTTTCATACACATCATATTTCAATTCAGTGTCTATAAGTCTTCTTCTTTCATAAGCAACAGTGTGTCCTTCTTGTAAAAGATTGGCTCCAATGTAACCTCTACTGGCATCACCTTTGTTCACTCTATGGCAACAAGGGTCAGAAGTGTAGTTTAGAGCAATGAAGATAAGATCATTGTGTGTATGGAGTAGCAGCAAAGTTGTGCTTGTAATATCTTGAGCTTGAAGATGGTATGATGTATCGAAAAGGATGAGGATAGCCAAAATCATCTATAGAAAAGATCCAATCATATTTGCAAAATCAAGATCTAGAGAGAGAAACTAAAACTAGAGAGGAAAGAACTTGCTCTTTTTAGCATTGATATAATGGAAGCATGACTTAATCCAAAAGGAATGACCATTATCAAAGGTCAACAAAGGGAGTAGAATATGAACGTGAGAAAGTGAAAGAAGAAAAGAAGAAAAAGGATGAGAAGAGAAGTTTGAAAGGAAGAAGAGAAAGTGGACGACTTGTAGCAAATGAATCACAGAATGAGAATATAATCCATGGCAAGAGAAGGATAGTCAGAATCTATTGATTGAGGCTTCACCACTCCTCTTCTATCTTCAGCGTCACTTAGTTCTAAGCCTTTTGATGTGCCTAAATGAGTTCTCCTTTTAAGGAGATCTTGAAAAATGATTTGAATGAGCTTGTTAACACAAATTATATGCCATCTATAGATTGGTCCCTAACAAGTCACTTCTATAGGACCATGGTCCTTAACCTTGGTATACTCATACAAGACTTTGGTTGAAACCCTAATCTTGAAACCTTCCAGATTGGACCAATATAACCTAGTGTGAGGACAATCAATAGCATAGAGGGAGTATTGTGTGGATTTGTTGTGTATATTGAGTGCCTACCTTATGACCTCTAGTGAAGAGAATTTTTACTTCCTTCGACTTTGTGGCCTAAAGTGCCCACTCACTTGGGGCTATTTCTTCTTATGTCTACCATTAGATCTTCAAGGTTGAATCATCCATCAAATCCAATTCAAAGACACTAGTTGGTATCCATCTAGGAGATAGTTCTTGAGTAGCTAGGCTACAAAAAGATACCCAAGGGAACTGTTTTTAGGCTGTTGGGAATCTCTATGGGATTCAACATATCAATGAAGTATAGCTGGGACTGGTTCATGGAGGTTCAATAAGAAGTTGGGTAGATGGAGAGGTTGATAGTAGGAAGGAGGTGTGAAGAGAGTGGGAGAGAAGGAAGGAGTCTCACTTGTAGCTTTCTCACATACACAATGGGGGAATATACACAAAGATGGAGGTTGAAAATTGTTTTCCTCTTCTTAGTTGTGTAAGCCAAAAAAACTCTAAGTACAAAATAATAGGTGAACCCTATATGTGGGTCTCAAACCAAACTCACCTAACTAAGGTGGCATACTAACTGAGCCACTAACTAGAGTACATAAAGATAGCTATCATCTAGCTATTATTCATGGGCGGTGTACCAACCGCATCTGCAGCTAACAAGTCGGTGACATAAATGCACAACGGTCACCCTGGCATATCACGAGTGGAGCTCGATATCTCAACACTCCCCCTCGAGCTCAATCCCAATTCCTGCACACCAAGCAGGTCTCTGAACTTGCGTAGCTTCTCTGCATCCAATGCCTTCGTGAATATGTCAGCTACCTGATCCTATGTGCTGACATAAACTAGATCAATAAAACCTACTAGAACCTTCTCCCACACATAGTGATAATGCACCTCAATGTGCTTTGTTCTAGCATGAAAGACTCGGTTATTTCCCAAGTGTATACTGCTCATGTTGTCACAATAAATGACAACTGGCCCATCTGTAGACTGATGCATATCATAAAGTAGCTTATGCAACCAAGCTGCCTCACATGCAGCCATTGTTGCACCTCTGTACTCAGCCTCTGTGCTCGACAAGGCAACTGTAGGCTGTTTCTTGCTGCTCCAAGTGACTGTAGCACTCCCAAAAGAGAACATATATCCATGTGTAGATCGTCTATCAGAAATACTACCAACCCAATCAGCATCAGTGTATCCATGCAATTGTATCTGAACCCCAGTCTCATAAAACAGTCCATACTGCAATGTGGATTTCACATACCTCAGTATGCGTCTAGCTGCATCCAAATGCGGTTTCCTTGGAGCCTGCATAAATTGACTTACCAACCCAGTAGCATAGCTCAAATCTGGCCTGGTAATAGTCATATAAATCAAACTTCCTACTATGCGTCTGTACATAGTAGGGTCTTCCAGAAGCTCACCTGCATCTACACTCAGCTTCACATTTTGCTCCAAAGGAACTAAAATAGGCTTACAGGCTATTATCCCATATTTGGACAGCATGTCCAATCCATACTGCCTCTACAAGAGCCATATCCCACTTGTGGATCTAATCACCTCAATGCCCAAGAAGTAACGTAGCTCTCCCAAATCCTTCATCTCAAACTTCTGCTTCAATAGCATATTCACATGAAGGATATCTTCATCACTATCACCTGTGATGATCAAATCATCAACATAAATGACAAGCACCATAATATCTTTCTCTATTTTTCTCACATAAAGTGAGAAATCTGCCTTGGAAATCTGAAAGCCAATAGTGACAAGATACTGTCCTATCTTGCAGACCATGCTCTGGGTGCTTGCTTCAAGCCATACAAGGCTTTCTTCAACCTGCAAACAAGAACAGCATGAACATAACCTGGTGGCTGCTCCATATAGACCTCCTCTTGCAAATCACCATGCAAGAAAGCATTCTTTACATCCATCTGATGTAAAGACCATCCCTTGGATGCAGCCATAGCAATGAATGCTCTCACGGCTGCCATCCTTGCAACCGGAGTGAATGTTTCTTCATAATCAATGCCATATGTTTGTGCATACCCCTTGACAACTAATCTTGCCTTGTATCTGTTCACAAAACCATCTGCATTGTGCTTCACCTTATAAACCCACTTGCAGCCAATTGCATTCTTGTCTTTAGGCAAAGGCACCAATTTCCATGTAGCATTTGCTTCCAAGGCATCCATTTCTTCATCCATGGCTTTCTCCCATTTTTCTTTTCCCATGGCTTGCTCGAAAGAAGTGGGTTCTGGTTCATGTATCACTTTGACCATATAGGCATAGTGAATTGCTGTAAATCCATCATATTTCAGCCTATCCACAGGATACCTAGCTCTGGTAGACCTGTGCAAATTAGGCTCACTACCAAGTGCTCTCAAAACATCCCTTGTCTTCCTTACACCAGGTGTAACAACAGAAAGGATACCCAACTCATCATCAAGGCTCTGTTCTGAGCCACTGGATTCACCATCCACATAAGAGTGACCTGCATTCACATCAACCATGGGCTGATCTACTTTCTATTTTCCTTTTCGTGATACTTGCATACCACTATCTACATTGCTTTGAGGAGATCCTCATGATCTCAATCTGCCTATCCATGGCGAAGTATGTGAACCACTGCTAGAGGACACTACAGGTTCACTAATATTTTGTGATTGCTGCTATGAATTCTGTGCAACATTACCATTTTGTGCATCTACATCATCAATCACATTTACTGGTTTATACCAGCTGCTTTATGCCATGCTCCTAAAGGAAACTTGCAAACTCATTTGAAAGGTACTCTCCCCTCCATCTGACCTTAGGCATTTTATTTGCAGGCTTGTTTCTTTTTCAACCATAGCTTTAAAAGTTTTGAAATGCCCAAACACTTCACTTTTCTTTTTCATAAAATACACCCAAACTTTTTTGCTGTAGTCATGAATAAAAGTGACAAAATAATGACAACCTCCAATAGATGCAGCTTTAGTAGTCCACACATCATAGTGGATTAATTCCAATGGCCTCTTACTCTCTTGAACATGTCAAGGAAATGGTTTCCTTGCCTGTTTTCCAAATTGACAGGCTTCACATACCTTATGCATTTCTGCAACCTTGAACTTAGGCAATCCTGAAACAATATTTTGGGCCTGCATTAATTTAAGTCACTGTACATTAACATGACCAATGCGTTTATGCCAGATATCAATATCTGCAACTACACCGGTCCCATGTGCAAACATTGCTACACTAAATTCAGGCATGTCTGTATCCAACGTAAACATCATGCCCTTCTTTTTCCCTTTTTCTTTAAGCGACCTTCATTTTTCATATCCTCAACAAAGCATACATGAGGATCAAATCTGACCTGCAAGCCCTGGTCAGCCATTTGACCAACAGAAACCAGGTTCTTGGTGATATTCGGGACATGAAATACATCAGACAGGTATTTCTTTTTTCCATCCTGCATAGACAAAGGAATTTTACCAATCTGCATAATAGGATGTGCAATATTATCACCAGTCTCCACAAATCCTGGTCTTTCCATTTTCCTTGCATCTTGCATCCATTCTGCATGACCTGTCATGTGGTTTGACGCACCTGAGTCAACAAACCACACATCATTGCTTTCTTTTGCACTTGTCACAGAATTGGTCATGTGCTGCACCATAAATAGATGCTCATTTCTGTCATCACCCTGTCTACTAGAGGATGCATAATTGCCTTGTTGCAATTTTCCAGTCATGATGTCATTCTGCTTTTTATAGCTGTCTTTAACCATATGACCCATTTTACCACAGTAGTAGCATTCAACATTGCTGTTTGCATTTTGGCCTCTCTGCCACCCACCACGACCTCTATGGCTCCCCTTGCCTCTAAAGTTACCACGTCCTCCTCCATAGGACTGGTTTTCTTGAATTTGCTGCATATTCTGATTTCTACCATGGCCTCCAAATCGGCCTGCTCCTACCTCTACCTCTACCTCTTCCAGCATGTGAGTAGAAGACAACTTCTTTTGAAGTTCCTCCTGAAGAAGATGCACCACCCTTTCTCTGCTCTTCAGAAATTAGAAGAGCAATCAACTCCTCAAAATCAAGAAAATTCTCATGGACGGCAATGGATGTCCGGAATTGTGCATAATCCTTTCCTAGACCATTTAAGGTCATAGAAACTAAATCATCATCTTCCACTGGCGACCCAGTAGAAGCAAGTGCATCTGCAATCTTCTTCACCTTCATGTGGTAGTCATTGATGCTCATATTTTCTCTTTGCACATTATGCAACTCTTGCTTGAGCTGCATTGTCCTGGCTTGCGTATTTGTGCTATACATTTTTGTCAAAGTATCCCATGCCTCCTTTGGCGTGCTTGCATCCTGAATATGCACAATCATAGAATCTGAAATACGGATAGACAAATAGTACATAACTTTTCTGGCTCTCTCATGCCAACCTTTAAATGCCTGTAGCTCCTGTTGATTGGGAACATTAGGAATAACCGGTTCTTGTTCAGCTCCAGTAATGAACTCCCAATAGCCTTTTCCCTTAAGGAAATTCATCATTCTAAACTTCCATGCTTGGAAGTTGTTCTGGTCAAGCTTTTCAATGACAATCTATGAAAGAGCATCAGATGCCATTATAGAACACTGCAAAATATTCTGTCACTGCAAAAAAACACAACTCTTGTCTTGCAAGGGCAAATCTACAAAACTGACGAAAGTGGTATTTGACCACACAGTCACTTCCTAGTGACGATTATGCATCAACAGGCAATCAGAATGATTCTGTCACTCCCAATATCTCTGCACACTGGCATACGATGTAATTTCTATGATAACTTTTCACCGACCTGCAGAACAGTGGTCGCATAGGAAAAAGAGGGCACTTTCCTAAGTGCATGCGAAAAACTTCTGCCACCGAAACGGGCCCCGAAATGGCCTTGAATGAAAAAAATAATTTCACCGAGGGCTTTGCCTTTCTCCCGTAGCATATACTACCCTTTCGCCACACCGTGAAGGGCATCCCAATCTGAGACAGTGCACTCTTGCACTTTCCGGATGTGCTACCTGTAGAGATTTGCTCCCAAACTCAAAAAAAAAAAAAAGGAAAGCAACACTGATCCTCTTACTAGGACACCGCAAACTTGGTTTGCTTTCTTGAGCTCCTTACCATGAACCGAGCTCTGATACCATGTGAAGAGAGTGGGAGAGACGGAAGGAGTCTCACTTGCAGCTTTCTCACATACACAATGGGGGAATATACACAAAGGTGGAGGTTGAAAACACTTTTCCTCTTCTTAGTTGTGTAAGCCAAAAGAACTCTAAGTATAAAAGAATAGGTGAACCCTATATGTGGGTCTCAAACCAAACTCAGCTAACTAAGGTGGCATACTAATTGAGCCACTAACTAGAGTACATAAAGATAGTTGTCATCCAGCTTTCATGGGCGGTGTACCAACCGCATCTGCAGCTAACAAGTCGGTGACATAAATGCACAACGGTCACCCTGGCATATCACGAGTGGAGCTCGATATCTCAACAGGAGGATGGTTTTGAGCCACTATATCTATCCTATATCCATCTTCTACTACTCTTTCTGATTCGAGCAAATGTATAGGAAGGTGAGATTTCAAAACATATCTTATTATTGTTAAATTCCTCTCTTTTTCATGAGATCTAGTATGCAATCAATTCATATGTTCACCAATTCTTTAGTTTATGTATAGATCAAGTTGATGTAAGATAAGTTTTCTATAATATCTTTGTAATTGTACACGCCTTAAGTAACAATTTTTATTATTTAGAACGTATACTCCTCAAAATACATGAAGTTTATGACTTTCATTATCATTGGACAAAAATTTTATGCTTAATTTGATAGAACATTTTCAAGGCCTTGCACATGTTTGAAAAAATAAAGATAATGTATTTGATAGGTTTAACATTTCAAAGAGTACATATAAAACACAACCCCATCATCACATTGATACGACCTCTAAACAAAAGGGCTCTCCAAACTGTTCACCCCCCAACCAATGCTTAGTGAAATTTTCACCTTGTTTGGTGGTGGGGCAAGGCTTTGGCCTAGGGGATATGATCGAATCACCACAAGTCTTTGGTGGAGCCAAACTTTGACTTGGTGGGGTCATGCAAGGCTTTTGCCAAGGGGAGCGGCCTTTCGGGCCCATTGAGCTAGAATGTTTCGGTAGTTGGGTTGCATCGTAAGAAGACATCCATTGGATGCCTTTGTCCTGCCTCTGTAAGAAGACATCCATTGGTGGTGACCATTGTCTTTTTTGAGAGGATCTAGTCACCACTAAAGTTGGACTTGGTGGTGATGCAAGGCTTTGGCCTAGGGGCGGTGATCCAATCACCACCAATGTTGGGGTGGTGATGCCAATAGCATCTAGCTACTAAAACATGTGGGTATGTATACACAGATCCTAAGTTCAAGCCCTAGCGACCCCTTATCAAGGCTTTATCTTGGTCACCTCATATGGGGGCACAGTTGGCACTTTCAATTTTCAATACAACACCAAAAGAAAAAAAGTTGGGGTGGTGATGCAAGGCTTTGGCCTCTAGGTGAGAACAACCAATCACCCTAGTGATGATGCAAGGCTTTTGCCAAGGGGAGCATCACCATTCCTTTAATTCGTGAAAATTGCACATAAATAAAAATAATAAACCAAGCTAGATTTATTAAATATTAGAGGGGTGAATCAGTCCCCAAAAGCAAGATAGCCTTACAAAAACTGGCCCAAACAAAGAGGGCAAACTATCCAAGACCTACATAGTAAATGCAACTTATTAGCAGGAGAGTAGTGACCCCAACTCTATAAGGCAGATACCTACTAAATCATCCTTATTGGACACTAACACCCCCATGTCCTGCAATGAAAACACAACTGTCGCACCCATGACATCAACCATTGAAGCTGACAATTTTCGCTTGGGAGAAAGCTAATTGGTTTCTATATGCCACACCACAAGCCCAATAGTAGCACGAATGTGCAACCAACATGCCACCATTGTGGACGTGAACCCTTGCAAGTCGCCTAATAGCACTGCTTTCCACTTCGATCTGATGGAGAAGTGTAGCATCAACTTGAATTTCTTGACAGTGCCTTGCACTCACATCCACACTCCTCGAGTTACTAGGAAAGCCCACAACAAGTGCCTTATCTCTTCCACAGCCATATTACATAAAGGGCAACCATGATTGACATTGACCCATTTAGAAAGCCTTCCACTAACTGGTAAGCATGCCATAGAGCAAAAGACCTACTTTACTGAATCTACAACCACTCCAAATATCCTTGATGTTATCTTGCCACCATTTATGGTATTGAGTGAAAGTAGTTGAAGGCCCCCGACATTGGAGAGCTCAAGGATGGAGAAGACCTAGTCACATGCATGGCAAGACAACATTCAAACTACTCCACCAACACCAAGAGTAGACTAGTCCCTGGCCATGTGCACAATGAGACAGCATCAGACTACTACATTGACACCAAGAGTGAACTAGTCCCTTCATAAGAGACACCTCGAGGGGCTTGTCATGGGAGAGTCCTTGAGGGGATGACATGATTTTGAGTCATCCAATGAATCCAACCAAGAGCCGACCTACAAGCACAAACATGAACTCTTGAGGCTAGGTGACACTCGGAACCATAACCAAGACAAAGAAGACTTGCTTGTGCAATGGAGGCAGAGCACGAATTGAGCCATGGATGGAATTTGCCAACTAGACCAAGTGTAGAAACAATACTAGCCCGAGTCCATGGAAGGTGAGTCCGATTGCAAGAGATAATAGAGCACCAACAACCACATAAGTCCATAATGATAGTTGTCAACATCAAATGAGTGGGCAATGAGCTCCAGTCGGCGGTCATTGGGTTCAGAGATGATTTTTTCAAGTTAGTTTCATTAAGAAGTTAAACTTTTAAGATTTATATTTTTTCCTTCAAAATTCAAAAGAAAATATAAGAAAGGTGTACTACATTCTATTGATTTTGTGAAACTAAAAAAAATGAGCCCGATAAACTTTCACCAAGATTTTATATTAACATATAAGCATAACTTTGATAAAAACATCCATGATTGGGCTGCTACAACTCGAATTCCAAGTCTTGTAGGAGATGAAACAAGATGACCATGACCAAAACGTCTCCTGCCTATTTGTCCTTAAATTGGAGTGGGGGATCATCAACCAAAGACCTCTTAACCAAGCAACGAGCCCCGCCGCCGACCTGGTCAAATGACTATGACCAAGGAATCCCAAGCCACTGCCCACAAAATCAAAAGCTACACAACCTATCAAGGTGAAGGTTCAAAATTTCAAGAATTTTGACGAAGAAGATTCATACAACCATTTGCAGAGCTTCTTGTGAATCTGTCACATTAACGGTGCCAAGACCAAGGAGAAGTATATGAATTACTTCCCTTGTGCTTTGTAAAAACTATCCAATGATAGTTCAATCAATTTTCAATTTGGTATTTCACAAACTGACAACATATGTTTGAATCTTTTTCTCAGTAGATTCGGACAAGAGATTAACAAGGAGGATCTCCACACTAAGCTGAGTGAACTAAAGTAGAAGAAGAATGAGTCCATTCAAGATTTTGTTTGTAACGAGCCCTCATCAATCAATTAAGCACACCACTTTATGACAAATCACAACATGCTTGGTTGATTATGGGTGGCACCCAAGTGGACTTGCATTCCCCAAAAATCATCAACCTAGAAAGACTTATAAAGAGTTTCCAAATTGAGCGATAGACCTAGAGAAAGTGGATCTACCAAGTCCAAGCCCACAAGCCCAAGAACAAGGATGAGGAGTGCAATGAAGAGGATGCTTCATCTAAGAAAGAAAAAAGTTGAAGTCCAAGATCAAGAAGTCTTTGAAGGCACTTGGTATGCACGGTAAACTAGGTCCAAACAAGAAGTGGTGCAACATGTGTTCTTGGCAAGGACACATTAAGGATGTGAATGTCACAAAGTATTGTAAAACATGTACCAAGTCTAGGCATGATGATTTGGAGTGTTGGTATTGCAAAAAATGCAATGAGATGTCAACCAGATGGCATAGGATACCAAGCCCAAGGATAAATACACACCGAGGCCCAAGCAAGGCAAAGGCAAAGGCAAAATGGAAAAAGAGAAAAATCAAGTACAACCACAGATCCAATGTTACTTCTATGGAGAACATGGGATACAAAGGCTAAGTGAAAATTATGGTTGGAGCATATCAAGCTACTCAAGAGCAATGTAGAGAGAAGCGAAATTGATCCTAAGTGTCAAGTTGTTTTGGTAGAACTAGCAGACTCAATCGAGGCCAATGCCATCACTAGGTCCCAAGGACCAGTAGCTAGTCCCGAGAAGGTACCAACTAGAAGGAAAGAAGGAACAAAAATAGGTGGCAACCAAGCTTGCCAAGGAATTAAATGGTAAGTACTTGCCATGGAATTGCCATTGGAACCAAAATTGGTCGTGCCAACAACTGAGCCAAGTGAAGCCTCATCAAGCAAGTCCCAGACCAATCCAAGTACCATCAAGTGCCCAAAGATCGATATAATAAAAGCATGGAAAACCTACTGCAACATGAAGGTCAATCTCACAACATGAAGGTCAGTCTCACACCTGTTGTGGACATGCCGTTAGAACAGAAACTGGTCCTACCACCAACAACCATCTAGGTAATTTGTCAGAAAAGGACTTATGGTTTAGCTACCTCAAACAACCACCGTTGCATGAGCCAAACCTCTGTGGTGGCCCTTAGTCTACTTACGCCTCTACTATTCCATTTCATTCACCATTTTTGTCTCCTTGCACTATTTTGCCTAATTAATCCTTTGCCATTTATGACTCCCTTCACTGTTACCTCTCCACCTTTCTCTGTTACACTCTTCCTGCAACTTATATCCCCTCTCACAATGGATTCCCTCCCAAACGTGTCATTTGGCTCCTCCATCCCTACACAGTCTAATAGTGTCACACAATCTCCCCTAGTCTTGAAATCATGACATGTGAGAGCTTCTTACACAATTGTTCTTCCCTAATCTTGAAATCATGACATACGAGAGCTCCTCACATATCAAGCAAGTCCTAAACTGAGTCAAGTAAAGTCTCATCAAGCAAATCCCAAGCCGAACCATGTGCCATAGAGTTCTAGAAGTTGGATATGATAAAAGCATGGGAAACCTTCAAACAATAGCTGAATTATTGAAACTTTCTCCATATTGTTGAGACTTATTCTTGTAATAGCTCCCAGCCAACGAGGAACCACTCTAGGTTGTAGATCCCTTGTTATGATACCAGTCATTGAATCCCTAGTGATGGATGAAGAAGGTCCAATCATCACTATCAAGATCAAAATACTGAGTGTTCTTAGTGTGATTGGGGATGCTGGTTCAGGAGTCAACATTATCCTTGAAGACATAGCCAAACGACTGAATCTCAAGAACTTGAAATGCTTGCCATTTTGAGTTTGCATGGTAGATTAGTGACTAGTAGAGCCCAAAGGTATGCTTTTGGATGTCATGATCACCATCAATAGAGTGCATTCCACAAATTTTGATTTTCATTTAATGGAAATAAATTGCCAAGGTACTACATGATTGGGGTTCCAAGGTTATGATAGTCAAAACTAGGATTATCGAGGTAAAAATCTTCACCAATCCCAACAAGGTGCCAAGTAGTTGTTGGCCCAAGCATTTGGAAGTCAAAGATCAATTTCCACAACATGTAGAGTCTAAGCTGATGGAAACACAAATCTCACATGTGGGAGAATTTGACCTATTCCCAATGGCTACTGACCTTAAGCCGATGATAAAGGATGAGAAACTTGTAGAACAATAGAATTTGTATCCTAGTCATTTTGTGAAAGAGTGTGACTGATGAACAGGTGGGTGCATCTAGGTACCCATCAACCCAAGTCAAGTCGGAGAAACAAGGCACTGGTAACTCATGCGTTACCACTGACAAATCAATTGATACATCCAAGAGTAGCAAGGAGGAGCAAGTAGAGGCCACAATGTGTAGCCAATCATGGGTAGTGGTTTTATAAGTTCCTAGGGCCGAGTTCACTAGTACCGACTTGTCTAGAGATTAGTATTTTTTCTTTAGGTAGAATCCCCCAATTACAATGGGCACCAACTCTTATTCTTGAATTGACAATTGTCTATGTTTGAATGGGCAGGATAGGCAAGGTTGAGCCTTGCTACTTTTGAGTCATAGTTGTGCCTCAAGCCAAGGCAGGAGTCTATGTACTACTCACATGTTGCACGAGCACCTCTGCAAAAACAATAGCTATTTATAATGGCATGAGGCCTTAGTATAAGTATTGGGGTGTGTCTTCTTGTCTTAGTTTCTTGCAATGCTCGTGTATCTTGTGTGCATGCTTGGTCACCCATCTCCATATGATTTTGCCCACACACCACCAACCCTATGTTAGAAGAGCGTCGAACTCTTGCCTCTAAGTAGCAAATAGGTTTTGTGTACCAGACATATTCCAAAGGGCAAGAGAGGGCATTTTCCACCTATGCACTGCCTACAACCAAGCACTATGTACTCACACCAAGCACCAAGCACCAGACACACTTGTTAACTTAAGGGTGAAGAGGAAAGATAGTCAACATTTAGAGATGTTGTTGGGTACTGATGTGCTAAAAGAATGAGTGGGGAATCGATTGTATTGATTGTAACAGTCGTTAGAAGAGAGTGCATGGACATTGAGAGTGGTAGTTCATGCTGATAGGCAACAAGCTATGGTAGTTGCTTGGTTTAGCATACTACTATAAAAGACATCTCCAAGTGTCCAAAAATGATATAAGGAATTCAACAACCTATTTAACAACTAATGTCTAGAAAAAATCTTGTTCCAGGTAGCCTGTAGTGTCATCCAAGGTTGGACAAGTTAACACATGCTCAGAGAGGCACCAAAGGTACATGGCTAGGTGAGAAGAAGACTTGTGCCAAGGTGGAAGGAGTTGGAAAAGTCCAACCATGGAGCTAGAATGGCATCAAAACTAGGGATAAAAGGATGATGGACTCAATGGAAATAATAGAAGGCCCTGGTAGAGGAGATTTGAGGATGGAGAACACCTAGCGACACTCATAGTGACGCATCATCAAAATACTACACTGACTCTAGAATCAAACTAGTCTCTAGGCTTCAATAGAGACACCCCAAGAGCTAGTCATGGGAGAGTCCTCGACGAACCAAGACAAAGAAGACCTGCCCATGCAATGGAGGTGGAGTTGGAATTGAGCCACGGATAGAACATGCCAACCAGACCAAGGGCAGCAATAAGACTAGCCCTAGTTGATGGAAGGTGAGTCCAATTGAGAGACATATTAGAGGCCAAGTAGCCACCTATGACCACTAAGTGATTTATGGTCAGTTGAGAGTACCAGCTAGAACACATGGGCATGTCCAAAGTGACAATTTTTGACATGAATGAGCAAACACTGAGCACTAGTCAGTCATGAGGCTACTACAACCCGAGTTCCAAGTCCTACCCAAGGCAGAATGGGATGACCATGACCAAAAAGTCTCGCACCTGTTGGTCCTTGAATTGGAGTGGGGTGTTCATGAACAAGACATCTCATCCTGATGGGTCCTTACCTATTGACTAGGACAAGCCTATGGCCACCAAATTGAAAGATGCACAACCTATCATGGTGAAGTTTTTGGATTTCAAGGATACTTATTATGCAGTGTTTGTACACCATATGCAAAGTTTCCAATGAGGTTGTCACATTAATGGAGAAATTACCATTACCAAGCAAGAGTATGTGAATTACTTCCCTTCTACTTTGGTGAAGGCTACCCGATCATAGTTCAAACAATTTTTGATAAGGTAGTTCACAGATTGGAAACATATATCCATGCCTTTTCTCTATAGGTTTAGATAGGATATTAATAAAGATGATGTCCGTGATTGAACTAAAGAAGAAGAAGAAAGAGTCCATCAAGATTTTGTTTGCAAATGTGAGCCCTCATCACTCAGTTGAGCGCACCACATACTGACAAATCACTCTATGTTTGGGTGATCACATGTTGAATTAGGTGGACCTATGTTTGTAAAAAATTGTCCATTGACCAAGACCTATGGAGAGTTGTTGAATTGAGCAATAAGCATGGAGAATAGTGGAATTGCCAAATCCACCCCCAAAAAGAAGACAAGGAGAGTGATGAAGAGGATGATTCATCCAGGAAAGACAAGCCAAAGTCAAGCCTCAAGAAGGATTTGAAAGAATTGGGTATCCATGGTAAACATGATCTGAACAAAACATGCTACAACAAGTGTTCTTAACAAGGAAACATTGAGGATAACTATCAGAGCAAGCATTGTAACAATTATACAAAGTTTGGGCATGACAATTTCGAGTGTTGGTATGGCAAAAACTGCACCATGGATGTAAACTAGGTGGCATAGGATACCAAGTCCAAGGATGGAGGCCCACCAAGGCTTAAGAAAGGCAAAGCCAAAGGTAAAAGTGTTAAAGGGAAAAATCAAGAACCACCATAGATCTTAAGTTATTTCTATGGAGAACATAGCCACACCAAGGCCGAGTGCAAGCATGGTTGGAACACATCAAGTTGCTCAAGAGAAATGTAGAGGGGAAGGAAATCAAACTTGAGTGTTAGGCTATTTGGGTAGAGGTAACAAACTTAGTCGAGGCCAATGCCATCTCTAGGTCCCAAGACCCAGTGTCTAGTCACAAGAAGGATTCACTGCAAACCAAGGACATCAATATGAAAGCCAACCTTGAAATGGTTGAATTATTGAAACTTGCTCTATATTGCCAATAATTCTTCTTATAAAGTAGCTCCAAGCTAAGGAGGAACTAGTCATTGTAGGTTTCCTTGTTGCCATACCAATCATTGACACACTAGTGATGGATGAGGAATTTTTAATCATCACTATCAAGATTAAAAAAGAGAATGTTCCTAGTGTGATCATGGAATGGTGGCTCAGAAGTCAACATTATCTCTAAAACGGAAGCTCAAGAACTTTAATCCTTTACCCTTCCAAGTGTGCACATGATAGATCAATGACAAATCTGCATGTTGCATTGCAGAAGCTGAGGATTTGCTTACATAGATGGGATTCCATGGAGGACATGTGAAACGTAATATGGACAAGAAAATGTCTAGTTCAGCACAAAATCTTCCTCTATCAAAGTGTCCATGGGTGGAGAAAAGGCAAGAGATTCTTATCCAACACAACCTCATAGTACATTGGGTTGGGAATACTAGAAAGCTTTGTGTGAATATATGACCAATAAGGCTTCACATCTGCAAACAACAACTCTAAGGGCAAAAATTTGATGCATGATTAAAATTGCTTCACCATGGTTAGAGCAATGATATGTATTATGAAAGGTTCATGATGGCTTTGGAAGAGTTTATGAAATTAATGGTGAAAGCATGGGGAGGCACATATTACAAATCATCTAGTAATCCTATTTCCATCACAATCTTTAGTACTTGATTTATTTAAATTTTGGTTATTGAAATGGTGTTTGTCATGTGAGTAGTAGCATATTCTCTATGCACATGGACCATGGCTGGTATAGATTGGGAGCCTCTATCCATTTGGAATACACAAGGCATGGAGAAGTCACACTATGAAGCTAAGGAGACCTACTTCAAGAACTCAAGCACTAGACATGGACCATAGTTAGTATAGATTGGGGGCCTTTTTAATTGGAATACACAAGGCATGGGGAAGTCACACTATGAAGCTAAGGAGACCTACTTCAAAAACTCAAGGCATGGTGGTGGTATCACTTGTAGCAATGCATTTCATGAGATGTTAGATCGGTACATTTTTAGATGTTTACTAAGTAGGACTTTGAGGTCTAAAAAGGTAAAGGCTAACTTGTGAAAGCAACGCATTGTATCAAAGATATAGAAGGCATTGTGCTTGTAAGGCATCCATAGGGATTGAAGGAGTCACGAATTGGTTGCAGAGTAGAATTAGAAAGGGAGCAGGTGGTTCCAACAAGAATCTAAAGCTATGTTGTGATTGTAGAATACTTTATAATGAGTAAAGAGCATGCTTAGACCACAACAGTTTAGTACTTGTGCGCAGAGCTATGTCTGTGTTTGGAAGTTGAGGGTCAAGTGGGGTGGGTCTAGGGTGGAGGGGATGCACTCGGCAAATCCTAAGAAAAGGGGCCTAAAAAGGAATTTTAGCATTGAAGAGTTAATAGTTTTATAAAAACTATATAAAATGTTATCAAACTCTTATGGTAGGAGTTAAGAACAATGCTAGGCCTATTGGATGATGCATTAGGAATCCACCCCAATTTGCTTCCTCTAGCTCAATGGAAGTCCACAGTTCTTCCAAATCTTTCTATGATACAGGGACAGGGAACGATGACCATGAAAATAGTACCTTTACCACCTCTAGTAGCTAAAGGTCCAAAGAAGCATAGAGTGAGGAGTCCACCAAGAAAGCTTCATCACATGGACAATATTCAAGAATTGGAGGGAGGGGGGGAGTTCAAAATGGGCACACCATCAAGATGATCAAGATGAGGAAGCACAAGCAAGGGAAGAGCAAAGGAGGAAAAACAAGGCAGATAAGATTCCATCAATCCTTGTGCATGTAACCATGCAACCTCCACCTAGTGTGAAGAAGTACATGAAACAATGCGTAAAAGCACTTAAAGAAATCAAGAAATTGTAGTTAAGTATTTTGGTCTTGCGTGATCCTCTCCAACACATTGTGAGACCGGACAAAATTACAAGAATGATGTGTGATTTAGTACAGACACTATGGGGTGCTCTAGGAGGCTACGGAGAATATTACAACTGGACATTTTGAAGATGAAAGTTTGTGTTCCATCCAGACAAAGTGAGTCACAATTATGGACAAGGACCTAGATCTTGCAACGTGTCTTTTCTCCAATCATAGGCCATAGAATTTCTTTGAGATCTTGCTCTTGCTCTTTGGAGTCACATTTTTGTATATGTCACCCTTAGAGGAAACTTCTTATAATACAAAATATTTTGATGTTCTAGAACATCACATTGTAAAGATTTATTTTTCTATGTTTTCTATGGTGAATATGATGCATTTCATGCTTTCCCATTTTAAAAATTAGATTTTGAAGGGGTAAATGAAGGAATTTCATCATCGTGGTGGATTGTTTCACAAACTAGAAGGAATTTGACCATGTTGCAGAAGGATAAGTCTATTGAGGATGATGTATTTTGCTTAAAATTAAGTGAACCCACCATGGCACAAATTGGGGAATTTGGAGGGTGTCCAAATTCCCAAATTTCCACTAAGGCTGATTTAGGTGTTTTCGGGTAGAGCATGCCATCCCGATCAACTTTGCCCTTGACCATGGTCAAACCTCTTGTGGATTTGGTAAAAATAATAATTAGACTGTCCAAAACTAGCCGCATGTATTTTATTAGCTTGAAATTTACATCTTAATACCTTAATTTGAATTTAAAATTTTGGATGCAATATTAACAACAATTAATTAAATGGAAGATGATGTAAATATTATGTGGAATATGATATAATAGTAGATGAATGTCAAGAATGATGAGAATTTAAAATAGATACCATGATAGCATACATTAGAAGGAAAAGCAACATATTTACATACAAAATATAGTTATCCGTGAGAATAGACGGACGAGAAGATTATAAAAAATAGATGTTTATATTGCAAATTGTATTTATACATGAGAATAAATGGATGAAATATTATCAAAAATCTATGTTTGTATTCCAAATTATTTGATATCCATGAGAATAGATGGATGAGAAGATTATAAAAAATAGTTGAATCCCTCAATAGGCCCTAGATGTAAACCTGGTTGTCAATGCCATGCCATGAATATTCAATCCAAATGCATTGACGATAGCCAAGAAGTGGACCAAAATGACCTTGTTAGCATTTCAAGTGATGTTGGAATGCTTGACAACATGTGAAAACAATTTGCACTTCAATAACTCTATGTGCCCTTGAGATGAATATTTACTTTGGAAGACCCATCATGGTCTTCCCATTTGACCAGGGTAATGGGCCAGAGAGTGATCTCATCCAAATGTGCCACAAAAATTGGATAGTTGAGATGCCTCTTGCAACAATTCAAAAAACATTAGATAAGAAGACCGATAAAACATTAGACTAAAAACATTGTGTGGTTGCTTACTATTATAGCATTGTTATCTTTTATTTCTTCCCCTCTTCTAATGTTGGTGGATCTTTGAGCCATGTCCTACTCCATCTAAGAGGTGGAAGCTTTGTCCTATTCTATCCAAGAAGTGGAAGCTTCAATGCCGGATGGCTACACATCAAGAAGCAAGTCATATATTGAATTGTCGGCATCTTTCAACATAGCTAGTGTAGTCAACACAAAGTATTCCATCATTTGGTCATCTATTCCCAAAAATTTAGGATCTTAGACACTTTTGTGAACATAAGATCCAAATAGCAAAAAGAAAAGTGAAGTGTTTGGGCATTTCAAAGCTTTTAAAGCTATGGTTGAAAAAGAAACAGGCCTGCAAATAAAATGCCTAAGGTCATATGGAGGGGGAGAGTACCTCTCAAATGAGTTTGCAAGTTTCCTACAAGAGCATGGCATAAAGCAGCAATATTCATGCAGTCATATCCCACAGCAAAATGGACTAAGTGTCTTGAAGAGGCACAGGGTGATGATAGGTGGATGGAGGCTATGCAGTCGGAGTATGGCTCCATAATGAAGAACAACACTTGGGACCTAGTGGATCGTCCACCAAAACACAAGGTAATCGGCAACAAGTGGGTGTACAAGACCAAGTACAAGTCCGACGGCACGTTGGATAAGTACAAGGCTCGGCTCGTGGCAAAAGGATTTGCACAGGTACATGGTTTTAATTATCAGGATTCTTTTGCTCCCATAGCTCGACTAACCACAATTCGCAGTGTTTTGGTTTTAGCAGCCCAGGAAGTTGGCCCGTGTTTCAGATGGATGTAAAATCCGCCTTGCTGAATGGAGATCTCAAGGAGGAGGTATACGTGGAACAACCACCAGGTTTTGTGATCCCCGGTTCAGAAGGTAAAGTCTGTAAACTAAAGAAGGGACTTTATGGGCTGAAATAGGCCCCACGAGCGTGGTACTAGTGGATTGATGCCTACTTTCTGCAAAATGGGTTCAGGAGGAGCCCATTTGATGCAAATTTGTATATCTTCAGAGAAGGAGGCAGGTGTATGATCGTGGTCCTTTATGTGGACGACCTTGTCATAACAGAGAACCATGAAGAGAAGATCTCGCAGACAAAGCATTTGCTAGGAAGAGAGTTTGAAATGACAGACCTCAGACTGATGCATTTCTGTTTGGGGATTGAAGTTTGGCAAGAGCCGAAACAGATCATCTCACACCTGAAGTATGCTGGAGAGATACTAAAGGCATTTGGCATGGCTGAGTGCAAGACAGTTGGTACCCCTATGGAGGTTGACGTGAAGCTCTCAAATGAGGATTCATCACCACTGGTGGACGAAGCAAAGTATAGAAGGCTTGTGGGCAGTTTGATTTACTTGTGCAACACACGGTCGGACATCAACTTTGCGACTGGTGTACTAAGCAGGTCTTCCAATAAGCCCCGGGAGAACCATTAGAGGGTAGGGATGCGGGTGCTGAAATACATCAAAGGCACACTTGATTATGGCATCACCTATACCAAGGGCAACATCTTGACCGGATTCTATGACTCAAATTGGGTAGGAGAGTGGACAACAGGAGATCAGTGACAGGTTACTATATCTCACTTAGATCTAGAGCTGTGTCATGGGTCAGCAAGAAGCAACCCACAGTTGGCCTTTCTTCTACCGAGGCAGAGTACAAATCAGCTTGCTTTGCTTCTTGCAAGGCAGTATGGTTGAGGAGGAGTTTAGGGGACATGGGTGCAGTGCAGAACAAGCCTATGCAGTTATCATGTGATAATCAGAGTTGCATGGCGATTGCAAAGAACCCTGTGTTCCACACTCGCACAAAACACATTGAGATTCAATATCACTTTGTACGCAAGCTCATCATGGATGGAGAGGTCAACTTGGTGTATTGTCCGACTACAGAGAATGCTGCGGACATCTTCACAAAGGCTCTTGGAAGAGACTTGCTGAAGAGGCATCTTCATCGTGGGCCGAAAAAGTAAGTTCACTTACGGGTGGACCACTCTCGTGTAGCTACATGGGAACCAGCTAACTCTACTTGTAAGCCCCCCATATGAGGAGAAGGCATTTGAGTAGCTCGGTTATCCGACAGGTCCTGGTTTGAACACCAGATGGGGGCCATGTGTGGCCTAATGGTTGGACGGAGTTGGCACACTGCCAACTAGGCTACATGCAAGTGCGGGAAGGCATCCCATGACTGACCACATTGAAGGTAGACGGAGCATTTCCCGAGGCAGCCCACTCTCGGGTTGCGGGGCCCGTTTGGAGCCCCAAATGATCCCGGATGGCTCTGGGCCGAACGTATACTGTAGGTTAGTTGCTCTATTTTGAGCACCAATTCTATCATATAGTCGGTGGCCTATTTCGAGACCGACCCCCACTCAGTCGGTTTGGGTGGACTGGGTCGGTCACCAAATTGGGTCTAACTGACTACGACTGGTGGCTATATAAGAGCGAGCCCGTGAAGCCCATTTCATCACTGGCTACAGCAACCCTGATTCCTTAGCATCCAGCCTCCGTCCTCTACTGTTTCTAGCTCGCCATTGAAGCTTCTTTCATAGAAGCGCACGGCTAGGAGGCAGCGCCATCTATTGTATCAGATCTACAGTAATCAAATTTTTGATTCTCCATACTATCTGGTTTTCTCTCTTGCGTACGAGATCCTGTTATCTGTTGAGCATAGACGTTGTATTGTTTTCTTATAGAGTCGTTCAGGTTCCTTGCCCAAAAGTGGATTTTTCAGGAGAGCAATGTTTAGAACAACAAATTATTGGTTTACAACAATTTCCATATTGGCAAAAGCTAGCTGAAATGCAACAACTCAGGAGGCGAGTCAATTGGTTTTCTTTTCCTGAAGAGGTATGCTTTCTTGTTCGATCTTCAAGAGAAGTAATCCATAAGCTTTCATTAGAGCTTGAAAAGGAGAGGGATGCAGCCCAAGTTGCAGCAATTGAAGCTATATCAATGATAAATCGGCTTCAAACAGAGAAGGCATGTTTACAAAGAGAATTTTCTAAAGAACAACAAATGGCTATGTTGCAAGTTTCTCACTATAATGATGTCATTGATGCTCTCAAAGAAGTTGTTTTATAGCAAAACAGTAAAATTACAGCTTTATATAATCAGTTTTGATATTTTCTCATATGCCTAGTCAAGATCCTATTCGAGAGGATTTTTGCATGTTGCATGATCCAGCTGTTGATTTATCAGTTTAAGAGAATATTTTTTGAAGTTTTTGAGAAAGCTAATCATCCTATGAAGGAAGTTGTAGCAAATGGGATTATGTTAGTGCCAACAGATGAATGGTGACTACCATCAATGATTGGACATTATGCTATTCATCAAAGTGTTGCTCAAATAAGAAGTGTTGAAGAGCCAAAGGGAGTTGAGAAGGTGATGCAAGGAG
This sequence comes from Dipteris shenzhenensis, assembly GCF_047967505.1. Taxonomy (NCBI): domain Eukaryota; kingdom Viridiplantae; phylum Streptophyta; class Polypodiopsida; order Gleicheniales; family Dipteridaceae; genus Dipteris; species Dipteris shenzhenensis. The sequence goes on from NC_141619.1 coordinate 35,683,954, forward strand.
GAGAAGAAGAAGAGCAGCCCGAGAGCCAAGAGGAGCCCTCTCTATCCCTAAACCTCACACTAAGAAGACCCTATGGTTTGCAAGATGCTGATGTACTTAAATCCATAAGAGGTATGGCATAATGCATGATGCTAATGACTTCATTTGCAAATTGTCAAGTAGCTAATAAGGTTGAGTTGAAGCAAAAGAATCCTAACATACAACAACATGATGTCATGGATGAGGTGTTATGCTTCAATGATAAGCATATGAATGAAGAGAATGAAGTGGTGGATTAGTTCCTACTTTCTCTTGAAGATGAAGATGATGTATCTAATTAGGTTCATGCTTTAATGGATACACACAATATACAAGAAAGACATGAATCATGTAGTCCATGTCTATGTCAGGAAAAAGACATGAATCATGCAGTCCATGTCTATGTCAGGAGGCAAATTTAGCTTTCATTTTGAGTGACCTAAAGATGGATTCTTCTCAAGTGGTATTATGTATTCCAAGACAAATGTATGGACATAAATCTCATCAACTTGGATCATATTTTGAATATCAATTGGGTGTGTTTCAGTCTATGCCAAACTGCAGACCTAATTAGGAGCAACAGTGTAGTCTACCGGTTGGCAGTTTTGAGGAGCTTCAAAATCAGGTCAAATGGAATGATTTGATTGATGTTAGATGGCTGAGAGTTATTCATGTATATGGTTTATACCCACCTAAAATAGTTTTTGATTTGGATAAGTTTAACCCATTCATCCGAGTGTGTTTTTTCAGCAAGAAATTTGATTTTCTGCAGTCCACAAGTGACAATGCATGGCAAAGTGATGATCCAATTGAGGGTGAGTTAAACAAAGACAAGAAGTCAGATGAAGATAAATCTAAAGACCAACTCTTTCAAGATTTCAAAATGCAAATAAGTTCAGTTCAATCATTGGGTGAAGAGAATGGTAAGGACAATGTTCTAGAGGGATCACTCATTGAAGTGGTTTCCCAAACAGAAATTTCAGCTTTGAAGGATGATATATATGAAATGTTTTATGATACTTTTTATGAGTTTGAGGATGAATTCTATGATGCAAATATGATATTATGCAATTAGAATTTGGTTTACATTCAAATTTGAATGATGGTATAGTTTTCAACCTTTGGCAAGATGCAAGTGCAAGAGCGCAATGTGAAAAATCAAATGCGAATGCAACAAAAACAAAATCAAACAATGAGAATGCTGATGTTGATGTTGATGATAAAGAAATGCAAAACGTGAAAGATGAGAGTAAGTGGAAGAGCCCAAACCAGATCCAAAAGAGCCCAAAAAGGAGCCAAAAGAGACCTTGAGGAGTTCCAAAATCACCTCTACTTCATACCACAAATATGCAGACACTTGGCAAGTGTTCACGGTCAAAATATACAACAAATGAAAGCTTGGAATCATGAAAAACAGCAAATAGAAATTCAACAAATAATTTGGAAGTATGTCCGACAATAGAAAGCAGTTTTGGCATGTTTCGGACAGTCCGAAAGCCCGATTATCAATCTGATTTCAAAGAGAGGATTTTCAAAAAGTCTAAATGATAGAAAAGCAGTAATTTTTGTGTTCTTTAAGTCAGTATATCTTGTTCAAACAGTCCTGACAATTCAATCCAAAATTCAGAATGTTTGAATGTGGTGGATTTCATTTCGAAATCAGAAATCAGTCATTGAAATCAATGAATTTCATAATTTAGATTTTGAGTGGTGGTTTGATGAATGGAATTTAATTCAGATTTTTTGAAGACAAATGAATGATTTCTTTGAGGACTCTACACCGACATATGTGGCAGATGCTGGAGCTTCATTGATGCATTCTTATTTGCTTGATCGGAGTGATATATCCATTTTGTGCCAAGAGAATGCGAACATACTTATTCATGCCTGGTTTTATTTATTCATTTTGTATGACCTCACATGGATGACATTATATTTTATGGGTTCCCAACCTTGGCATGTTGCCATAAAATGGTAGCATTGTATTTACACTACCATATGACCTTTGAGATTCTCCTTTTTGTGTCCCCATAAGAATGACCTGCAAATCTTGATAAACTTTTCTGATCTAGTTTCAGAAGGGCACCAGCAGGAGAGGTAGAAAATGGAGATGAAATGATTATGAAAAGAATTTAGCTCTGTGAGGGTGATATTACTTGGAAAAAGGGGAAAAATATTAAACTATTCCAGAGAATTTAGATGGGTGGGTAACTCCTCTTTCTTACCCATCCCCACTCCATCTGAAGGTATAGAAGAGGTGGTGTCCACTCTCAACACTAGATGGAAGCTCTCTGATAATGAGAGGAAGTGGGAAGGCAGATTCTCTTTGGTCTGGGAAAAAAATATTCCAAGAAAAATATCCACACTCTTTTGGTTGATCCTTCATAAAGATGTTTAGACCAACCGTAGGAGTCTGAGTGTTAGCAAGGGAGATGGAGCTTGCAAAGCTTGCCCTGAGATAAAAGAAGATATTGTTCATTTCTTCATAACCTACCCTAGAGCTAGGAAGGAGTGGAAGGTGATCCAGCTCTTGCTAGGGGAACCTATCAATTGGAAGTCTCTTTTACTGAGAGATGCCTTGAAGATACCCTATGCCCCTTTGGGTCATCATCAGAGCACATGCACTGTGGTTATATGGATTGCCAGGAATGCCTTTTAGTTTAATGATGAGTACTTAAGTGTTGAACAGTTAATCATAAGTTGGTATGGTAAAAATGCAATGTTGCTTGCTAACTAATTCTTCTCTTTTGTGGCTCAGGCTAAATACCTATTGGACTAAGATATTCATAATTTTAATGATCAGATTTCTCAGCTACAAAGTGGAACTTGAGGAACACATCAAATCTATTCGAAGTTGCTCCAACTCTAGCTAGGACCTACAGACTCAGATTATCCCTTATTTTTTTCTAGTCAAAGTTGAGCCACAAGGTTGAGTGCTTTCTACTAAGCTTGTTACTCTCTGCCCCCAAGTTATGCAAGGGGCTTTTCCTTCGAACAAATGTGTCAGAGCAGGCTACTCCATGACTACAGACCAGATCAAAGGGTCTAAAATTTTGTTTTTTATCACACTAAACATTGGAATTTTTGGCTTCAGAATAGATCTTCCTCCTTAGAGGAGAGAATTTTTTTCAATAGGGACATCATACTACAAATCATATGAATATAATATGAGCAAGATTTTCTTTGCCCAAAAAAAAGAGAGAAAATAAAGTTGAAGGACTTTGACATGCCATCCTCCATAACCAATAGGTGTTCTTGCACATCCCTTAGAGTCCATTATGATGTGACATTCATATTCTTGACATCTCCCTCATCAACATTAATCTAAGACAAACTTACCGCCGTATTGTCTTGATCATTAGAGTCAAGGGGAAGCCATCGACCATTTGGTATCTAATAACCACATTGTCTTTACATGTGTGACATCACCCTTGTTCACCTCACCTAGTTCCCCAATTCATCCCAAGTAAATCTTCAAGAGCATTTCATCTACACACTTGCAGAATTACATAGTTTTTGTTCTATGCATATGTGGGTCTTAGCATGGAAAGGTGATACAAAAAGCACTGTCCGGGACATTTACTGCTTTTAGTGATATAGGACACCTATTTCAAACCTTAAAAATTTATTGCAATGATAAAATGTGCTTTTTGACTCTTACAATATTGTAAGTTCATTAAAGAACATTGATATTAAAATTTTTTCATATATTAAGGTACATAATTTGTGCTATAAGTAATGTGCTATGTGCTTTCATAAAGCATAAAAAGCATGTCACCTATCCATGCTTAGACCCATGTATATTCTGAAAACAAGAAGAAACAATGTGCAGAGGCTTAAACCAAGATAACCTTGCCCATTTGGATCCAAATTTGAACTTCATGGCCATGCCCATGTCCTTTGCAATCTTGTCCTTATACGATTGCAATGTCCTCGAGCTCACAATGCTACAATCCATGTCTTCGAGTTGTTGTGGTGCAATGCTTTGTAGATGGCCATAGCTTGATGATGTTGTTGGAGTGATAGTATGTTGCATTATACCAATACACATTCTTCTTTTGCACGGAGGCCAACTTCTCCCTTGCATGTATTTGCTTACCTAAATCCTCATGAATCGCAATGTCGAACTTGCCTATGAATGACACAACTATATCCCACTCCTCAAAGTCTGAAGGGAAAACATCTCCGATGTTGATGAATAAGACCTCTTAGAAACCAAACACAAAATTTCCAAATGGACTCATTACACTTACAGGTGAAAAAGGTACATAGGTAGAAAGGCTCACAGTGTGATGGTATCCTAGATTGATTGGATGATGGAGGTAGCCGCATATATTTTCCCATTACAAATGTTGCACTTTTGCACTTTTGCAAGCCATCCTTTCTTCCTAAACTTTAACTTCAAGATGCGGCCCTTCCACTTATGCAAGATATCACCTCTCATGCTCTTGGGAAGCTTATGTAGACCTTTGGCTGATCGTTTCATCACTATCCAGTCATTGAAGATGTAAGTGCAAGGGATCCAACATCCAATGCATTTTTGGTGTTGTGGAAGACACAAGAGGTCACAACATTGCATGTTCTTGTAGCCTTGCTTCTTATCACACTTGTAGAGGCTGTAGAAACAAGAATGGGACTCCTACATAGGGCAATGCAGGTCCAATAGAGGCACAAAAGAGGGAGAGGTAGAGGGATAGAGCAGCACCAATAGTGACACACAAGAGAGAGAGATAGATAGACAGACAGACAGACAGAGAGAGACAGAGGGGGGGGGGAGAGAGAGAGAGAGAGAGAGAGAGAGAGAGAGAGAGAGAGAGAGAGAGAGAGAGAGAGAGAGAGAGAGAGAGAGAGAGAGGGTGGTGGGGGGGGTACATAGCAAATGGAGTATATATATATATATATATAGGGCAATTGACAAGCTCCGACTGTGAGTGTCCATGCATGGACTTAGGATACATACAGGTAGTTGGATTGGCCATCTCTGTCCAACCCTTGCAATGTCTCGGAAGCTCATCGATCTTGATCTCATTCTTCAAACATGTGAGATATCTGAGCCATTCCCAATGGTAACAGTGGTTAGAATTATGAGGCAAACAATGAATGGAAAAGAATACATGTTGGAAGAATCGACAAAGTGTTCACCTAAAGATGACTCGGTGAGCTGCTTGATCCAGTTCTATCATCTTGGTAGCTACCTTCTCCTTCCCAACACCACTAAGTTCACTAGACTCTCTAATTTTCAAAGAGGTAAACATACACTTTCTTCCCTCCAATTTGATGTCGTCAAAATATTGACCAAGACTGTAATCAGAAGGTAGGGCAAACAACCGCCCAATGCTTTTTAGCTCCTCAAGCACACCAATGGCATGACTTTCAATCTTCTCCAAGAAAATTTCTCAGGCTAGCCACCTGTAATAGCAATATGCCATCGCATTGGAATAACAAAACACAAGAAGTAATATTATGATTGCCGAATCAATAGCACAAAAAAAGGAGACTTATTTGGCTTACGCTCGGTATGGAATATCTGAAGGAGGCATGTGATACATATTCCGCATGATTGTGCTAGCCTCCAACAAAGACAGGTACTGAATTTTCTTCTCCAATTTCAATGGTGCAAGGGCAATGCACTTAATCTTTTCAAGAGTGATAAGATTCTCCACAACATCAAAGTTTAAAGAAAATATCTTGTCTTTCCAAACATCCCCTAGTTGGGGGTCAAGACAATTGAGCACCTACAAAACATTACTGGGCATGATTTCTAGAACTTTTTAAATTGACCAATGTACTTGAGCCATAAACCAAGAGAAAAGTTACCCATCCCATCCGATCGGATATTTTTCTTTGCACTGCATCTATCTCCTTCTTCTCTGCCACTGCTCTCTCCTCTACTGGAACTGCAGATTTGATCCTCTCTAGAGCTCTCTTGACATCAGTGTTAAATTCAACCTGCAAGATATAATGAAAGCAACCAAAATGCACCTTTTAGCATTGACAAACAATCAATGAGGCTTTTCATAACAATAAAATCTTAGGGTGGATAGAAATATTAGTATCACCTGGAATACAAGCTGTGCCAAATACCCTCTACTCAAAGGGTACCAACCAGCATTCCCCTTAACCTCCTTGGTTCTGGCATTGTTAATTGCCTTGTGCTCTTGTGAGGACAAGGAGTTCATGAAAGCTTGGGCATCGCACTCACAAATGTTGTTGGCATTTATGAGCACACCCCTCAAGCTAGGCGTGATCACAGCATGCTCATTCAATCTACAAAGAAAAAATTTCAGAGTTCTTCTACCCAAAATTGAATGAAGACTAGAAAAAAACAGTACTATTAAAAAAATCTTATGAGTTCATGCGCTGCAAACTTGCCAAAAGAGAAATTTCAATTGTCTTTCGTGGGTCAATCAAGGTGCACATCACCCTGATATGCTATGCTTTGGTCTCTCTATATGATTCCTCAATCACAGCCATCCAAGCCATGGTTCTATGGTTTCCTTCCCACACATAGAACATCTTGTTAGATAGGTATAGCAAATCAGACTTTGTTGCAAGTTCCTTCTCGAATACTTCTTCAACTTCTCGCCACATCAGTGACCAAGTTTGCCTGATCTCTGATGTAACCTCTATTTCAATTGTCTTTCATGGGTCAATCAAGGTGCACATCACCCTAATATGCTATGCTTTGGTCTCTCTATATGATTCCTCAATCACAGCCATCCAAGCCATGGTTTTATGGTTTCCTTCCCACACATAGAACATCTTGTTATATAGGTATAGCAAATCAGACTTTGTTGCAAGTTCCTTCTCGAATACTTCTTCAACTTCTCGCCACACCAGTGACCAAGTCTGCCTGATCTCAGATGTAACCTCTATCTCCTCTCCACTCCCAGTGCAAACAGAAACTATAAATGCACCCTTCTCAGGGAGATATCCCTCGTATTGGAAAGCACTCTCAAGTGCAACCACATCACTTCTCAAACCCCTAACCCTGGCATATGTAAGAAGTCTACACAAGGGCAACCTAGGACACTCATCTGAACTGAGAATTCTGCATCTTGAAATAACATCACCCCCACTAACAAGATCCAAGGAATTATCTTCCACCATTGAGTCCATCTCATCTCCCACAACATCTGCATCATGCACATCAGTAGTCGTGTCTTCTGTGCTAGCAGGAACATCCATCTCTGATTTGTCCCCACCTTGATCTCCCGCCCGAGTTCCTCTTGAACCTTTCTGGTCCTCTTTCCCCCTTTTTTTTTGGGATGTGTCCGGGATTTCTCTTTGCCCCTCCCTCTCGTCTTGGTAGGGCTCACACTTTCTCTTTGCCCCTCCCTCTCGTCTTGGTAGGGCTCTTTTATGTTAGTCACATAGTATAATAACTAGGTAGTATACCAGTAACATCTCAGAGTAACATCCATGTTAATTCGTAGGTATACTAACTATATGTGAGTAAAGTAGGTAGAATACTGACTAGTCACTATTTTTTCATTGTAGATTTGTTAGTATTGTGACATCTAACACTAATCCTCCTGATGAATCATAACTACATATGTAAGTATAACTAGTTAATATACTAGTTATAGTACACTAACATATAAGTAACATCTAGAATATACTTGCATATAAGAAATATGAGAACATACAACTAACATATACACAACTCAGACTAGTTAAAGTTTACTAACATATAACTAATTGTAGCTATAATGTACTAAGATGAAACTAGTTATAGTTATAGGGAATTGAACTGGATGGAAATTGCTCAACAATTTAGCCAATATGAGGGAGGATCCATTCCAAAAATCAGCGAATGAAAGAGATTTCGAAGTGGCTTCTAGCCACATAGGCTGCTCTTGAGAGCCCCATGAAATGGGGCAAAGCATGCTCCCAAGGGGCCGTGATATCGCGGCCCCCTGGGAGCATGCTTTGCCCCATTTCATGGGGCTCTCAAGAGCAGCCCTCTGGGACTATGGAATCCAACAATGCAATATGACAATGCTCCAGGGACTATCATGAGAGCAAGAAGCAAATAGGAGATGTGGGTCCAGAGATGGAAAGTGAAAGCCAGATGGAGGAAAAAGTGAGCTGGAGAGAGCAGTTCTACGATAGACACTGTCGTAGAATGACATAAAAATGTGGCGGGACAGTTTGTGATTGGCATAGAATGACATGTATGATTCTGAGAATTATTCTCAACTTGATTCATATGAATCTGAGAACACCTTCCTTTGTATGAATCTGAGAATCCCAAAGGCCTTTGAAAGCCCCTTGATTTGGGGCAAACATGGCTCCCAAGGGGCCGTGATATCGTGGCCTCGTGGGAGCCATGTTTGCCTCAAATCAAGGTAGCCTCAAAGCCTCAAAATTGAGGTAGCCTCAATCACGTAAATGAATACACGAAAAACTACATGGATTGGAATGGCAACATAAAGGAAGGGAGAAGCAAAAACCCAGATGAAAGAGATGGAAGAAGCAACAGAAGAGGAAGAACATACCATGATGGATGAAGGCAAACATCCACTATGACCTCTACATGCAGATTTGTTTCCTAGCATTTCGTCAAGCTTTAGGCCTTTGAGAGCCCCCTGATTTGGGGCAAATATGAATCCCATGAGGCCGCGATATCACGGCCTCCTGGGAGCCATGTTGCCTAAAATCAAGGGGCTCTCAAAGCCTCCTTGCTTCAAGATTAGGAAGCTAGTAGGACGATATATTCCTACCTCCGGTCGTATGTGGTGAGCGAAAAGCGAAGGCTGGAATGAGTGCGGCAAAATCTGCATCACTGTTAATCGACGCTTGTTCGGTTTCTTTTGTTCACCAAGTTCGGGGCTGCCGGGCTATGGCGATCCCTTGCGTCCAAGGTCTGCTCCAACTCCTCTTCATCTAGAGTTCTGCGCGTAGGGGCTATGGCATTTCTTTGCAAACATCCTTATACTATCGGGTGAAGAAATCTCTATCAATGCAAGTTGATTAGAGCAATCGTTGAGTGTTTGGAATACCATGACAATCGTTGATCCCATTGCTTGCAAAGAAACGGGACATACCGGCATACCATGGCTGTCAGCATTAGAGAAATACCAAAAAGTTCTACGCATCCGGGCTATGGCGATCCTCAAGAGGCATAGATCAAAACGTGATGGATGTGAGAGGATTGAGATTCTGCAGCGGCAGTGAGGACGTGCTATCTTTGCCGGTGATGGAGAGGGGAATGAAGGGATGCAATGGGGAGGAGGAGGAAGATGGAAGGAACCGAAGAGAAGAGGGAGCAGGAAGAAGATGAAATGGAAGAAAAGCTCCTACTCCAATTCTAACCTTTTGTATTTCCAATCCTCGAACGCCATAGTAGCAGAAAGAACGATGCTAGAGGTAGGGCGCTATAGCTAGAGAAGGCAGAGAGCAATCGAGCGAGTTGCCAGACAGAGGCAGCCAGCAATCAAAGCGAGTTGCCACAGATGAGAGCCAGAACGATCAAAGCATGGCTTCCAACGTGATGTGGGAAATGCAGGTTGCAACAAAGCCATCGCTTGCGAGCTTACGAGTTAGAATGTTTGCAAGCTTGCAAGCTCTAGGGCTCAAGAAATTCGTCTAGAAAATTCATCATTTTGAAACGTTTTTGCATTCCAGCATTCCAACATTCGAGAGTTCAAGAATGCGAAGCCTACCTGAAGCTCGTTGACCTGAAGCTTCTCTGAAGAATCTTGTCGACTTGAACCTCTGAATTATCTTGTGCAACTCCTTTGAGTAGCTCGTCGACCTGATGCTTCCATGTGTCCAAAGATGATGCTAACTATTTGGGTTTGGGTTTAGGAAATAGTAGCACTATCTAGTTAGTTTTAATAACTAGCTGGTTAGTTTTGAATGGCCACTCCTTGCTATTTAATGGCCACTCCTGGCTAAATTTGTTGACACCTCACGAGCATCAAAGACTTGCCGTCATTTAGGGTACTGCCACCTTGTGAGCATTTATATGTGATCTTTGCACGTCCCATGTTTTCATTGTAATGATAAGATTTTCAATAGACGAGAATGTTTAGCGACTATGTGGTGTCCTGTTCAAAGATTTATTGGATGGCGGCTATGTGGTGTCCTATTCAAAGATTTATTGGATGGCGGCCACCAAACCTTGGATACTTTGCTACATCTCCTTGAGTTGGTGAGTCATTAAGTTGTGAGTCATTGATTTGGATACTCCGTTGAAACTCCTTCTGTGAAGATAGTGGGAGAGAGGGAAGGAGTCTCACTTGCGGCTTTCTCACATACACAATGGGGGAATACACACAAAGGTGGAGGCTGAAAACAGTTTTCCTCTTCTTAGTTGTGAAAGCCAAAAGAACTCTAGTACAAAGAAAAATAGAAGAACCTTATATGTGGGTCTCAAACCAAACTCAACTAACTAAGGTGGCATACTAACTGAGCCACGAACTAGAGTAGATAAGGATAGCTGTCATCTAGCTATTATTCATGGGCGGTGTACCAACCGCATCTTCAGCTAACAAGTTGGTGACATAAATGCACAACGGTCACCCTGGCATATCACGAGTGGAGCTTGATATCTCAACACTCCCCCTCGAGCTCAATCCTAATTCTTGCACACCAAGCAGGTCTCTGAACTTGCGCAGCTTCTCTGCGCCCAATGCCTTTGTGAATATGTCAGCTACCCGATCCTCTGTGCTAACATAAACTAGATCAATAAGACCTAGTAAAACCTTCTTCCGCACATAGTGATATGCACCTCAATGTGCTTTGTTCTAGCATGATAGACTGGGATATTTATACCAAGTGTATACTACTCATGTTGTCATAATAAATGACAACTGGCCCATCTATAGACTGATGCATATCATAAAGTAGCTTATGCAACCAAGCTACCTCACGTGCAGCCATTGCTGCACCCCTGTACTCAGCCTCTGTTCTCGACAAGGCAACTGTAAGCTGTTTCTTGCTGCTCCAGGTGACTGCAACACTCCCAAAAGAGAACACATATCCACTGGTAGATCGTCTATCAGAAATACTACCAGCCCAATCCGCATCAGTGTATCCATGCAACTGTATCTGAACCCCAGCCTCATAAAATAGTCCATACTACAATGTGGACTTCACATACCTCAGTATGCGTCTAGCCACATCCAAATGCGGTTTCCTTGGAGCCTGCATAAACTGACTTACCAATCCAACAGCATAGCTCAAATCTGGCCTAGTAATAGTCATATAAATCAAACTTCCTACTATTAGTAGGGTCTTCCAGAAGCTCACTTGCATCTGTGCTCAGCTGCACATTCTGCTCCAAAGGAACTGAAATAGGCTTACAGCCTGTCATCCCATATTTGGACAGCATGTCCAATCCATACTGCCTCTGCAAGAGTTGTATCCCACTTGGTGATCTAATCACCTCAATGCCCAAGAAATAACGCAGCTCTCCCAAATCCTTCATCTCAAACTTCTGCTTCAATAGCATTTTCACATGAAGGATATCTTCATCACTATCACCTGTGATGATCAAATCATCAACATAAATGACAAGCAGCATAATACCTTTCTCTGTTTTTCTCACATAGAGTGAGAAATCTGCCTTGGAAATCTGAAAGCCAATAGTGACAAGATACTGTCCTATCTTGTCAGACCATGCTCTAGGTGCTTGCTTCAAGCCATACAAGGCTTTCTTCAACCTGCAAACAAACTCAGGATGAATAGCATGAACATAACTTGGTGGCTACTCCATAAAGACCTCTTCTTGCAAATCACCATGCAACTAATGTAAAGACCATCCCTTTGATGCAGCCATAGCAATGACTGCTCTTACAATTGCCATCCTTGCAACCGGACTAAATGTTTCTTCATAATCAATGCCATATGTCTGTGCATACCCCTTGACAACTAATCTTGCCTTGTATCTGTTCACAGAACCATCTGCATTGTGCTTCACCTTATAAACCCACTTACAGCCAATTGCATTCTTGTCTTTAGGCAAAGGCACCAATTCCCATGTAGCATTTGCTTCCAAGGCATCCATTTCATCATCCATGGCTTTCTCCCATTTTTCTTTTCCCATGGCTTGCTCAAAAGAAGTGGGTTCTGGTTCCTGTATCACTTTAACCATATAGGCATAGTGAATGGCTGTAAATCCATCATATTTCAGCCTATCCACAGGATATCTAGCTCTGGCAGACCTGCGCAAAATAGGCTCACTTCCAGGTGCTCTCAAAACATCCCTGGTCTTCCTAACTCCAGGTGTAACAATAGAAGGAATACCCAACTCATCATCAATGCTCTGTTCTGAGCCACTAGATTCACCATCCACATAAGAGTGACCTGCATTCACATCAAACATGGGCTGATCTACCTTCTCTTTTCCTTTTCGTGATACTGGCATACCACTATCTGCATTGCTTTGTGGAGATTCTCCTGATCTCAATTTGCTTGTCCATGGCGAAGTATGTGAACCACTGCTAGAGGACACTGCAGGTCCACTAATATTTTGTAATTGCTGCTGTGAATTCTGTGCAGCATTACCATTTTGTGCATCTACATCAATCATCACATTTACTGGTTTATACCAACTGCTCATCTCATAAAAAACAACATCTCTGCTCACTGTAAACTTACGAGTAGAAGGATTATAGCATCTATACCCATTCTGCTATAGAGAATAACCAATAAAGATGCACTTCTTAGCTTTTGGATCCAACTTGGACCTCAACTCATCTGGCACATGAACATAGGCAATGCAACCAAAAATTTTCAAGTGAGAAATATCTGGTTTCCTACCAGTATACATCTTCTCTGGCATCATGCCATGTATTGCTGCAGTGGGAGTCCTATTCATTATGTAAACTGCTGTAGCAACTACTTCAGCCCAATAATAATCTGGAAGGCCTTCTTCATTTAGCATGGCCCGAGATACCTCTCCAATATGCCTGCTTTTCCTTTCTGCAAGTCCATTTTGCTGTGGGGTATGACTGCATGAATATTGCTGCTTTATGCCATGCTCCTGCAGGAACCTTGCAAACTCATTTGAGAGGTACTCTCCCCCTCCATCTGACCTTAGGCATTTTATTTGCAAGCCTGTTTCTTTTTCAACCATAGCTTTAAAAGCTTTGAAGTGCCCAAACACTTCACTTTTCTTTTTCATAAAATACACCCAAACTTTTCTGCTGTAATCATCAATAAAAGTAACAAAATAATGGCAGCCTCCAATAGATGCAGCTTTGGTAGTCCACACATCAGAGTGGATTAATTCCAATGGCTTCTTACTCTCTTGAACATGCCTAGGAAATGGTTTCCTTGCTTGTTTTCCAAATTGACAGGCTTCACAAACCTTATGCATTTCTGCAACCTTGAATTTAGGCAATCCTGCAACAATGTTTTGGGCCTGCATCGATTTAAGTCGCTGAACATTAACATGACCAATGCGTTTATGCCAGATATCAATATCTGCAACTACACCGGTCCCATGTGCAAACATTGCTGCACTCAATTTAGGCATGTCCACATCCAATGTAAACATCCTGCCCTTCTTCTTTCCTTTTGCTATCAAGCGACCGTTATTTTTCATATCCTCAACAAAGCATCCATGAGGATTAAATCTGACCTGCAAGCCCTGCTCAACCATTTGACCAACAAAAACCAGGTTCTTGGTGATATTCGGGACATGAAATGTTAGAGTTAGCTCAAATGTCCACCTCTCATGTAACCCACCAATATTCTGTGTACCCAATGTTGTAAGGCCCCCATATGAGGAGAAGCCATGATGGGTATCAGATATTGGGAGGGATCCCCAGTTTAGACACTGGAAGGGGTCTTAGAGTAGACCAGATGGTTATGAGACGGCTTAGGAGCCAAGAGTAGATACCCGTCTGCACAAAGGGGGGGTTCGGGGGGGCGATAGCCCCCCCGATAGCAGGGGGTCCGGGGGGCGCAGGCCCCCGGTGGGGGTCTGGGGGCAAAGCCCCCAGCGGCCCGACGGTATGACCTATGCGCGATCCTTCATCTGCCCGACGGCATGTTTTCTGAAGGGTCGGTGGTCTTCCAGGCCGACTGTCTATTAGGCCGACTGCCTATTACAGGGCCGACCGTCAACCACTTACACTATATAAGTGGCCACCCCCTATCATCAGATCACCAGTTCTTCACGCTCATAGTCCTCCGTCCAGCATCTGTCTAGATCACCATCGAAGCTCTGTCTGTAGAGCACATGGGTGGACAGCCAACCATCAGTTGTATCAGCAGTTTGGTATATCAGAATTTTTTGTATTCTCTCCAGCTTTCCATCGTGTACTTGCGTTTTGTTGTTATCTTCCGCTGCATACTATTTTCTTACATGGTATCAGAGCTCAGGCTATCTGAGTAACGACTTTATTGCAAGTTCAACGAGCTTTGTTAGCAAAGGCTACTAGGAGTGATGGCTGCACCAACCCCGTTGCGAATTCGTCCACCTGCCTTCAATGAAGGCAAGCTCGATGGGACGAATTATACTTTGTGGAAATTCAAGATCAGCGCGATCTTGGATTCATATGAGCTTCTGGATACTGTTCTGGGATTGGATCCAGAACCGGTTGGATCACCGAATCCAAACAACCCCAACGTCATAACGCCACCGAATGCAGATCTTCTTCGGGCATGGAAACGAAGGAACGCAGATGCACTCTGTGCTCTTGTTACCAGTTCAAGTGAGTCTGTTTTGACTCTGATTCAGCACACAGACAAGGCAAGTGAGGCTTGGAACATACTGAAAGGTCAGTATGAAACGCGGAATCAGACCAGAATTCAAAATCTGGAGAATATGCTTGCTGCAGAGAGGTGCTCTGATGGAGAATCAGCTGAGACATTCATCACACGGATCAAGAATCTACGTGATTAGATGGCGGCGGTTGGGATTACAAAGACCAGCGAAGAGTTGGCCAGAAGGTGCATTCGGATCCTTCCACAAAAGTATGATGCGTTGGTCACGACACTCAACACGCAGGTAAGAAATCCACCCCTCACTTTTGAAGAGTTCAGCGCGATGCTTCTAGAGGAGGAGATGCGAATGAAGACCCGCGATGGCGGAAGTGATGCAGCATTCTCAACCACATCCAAAGGGAAGGGTGGAGAGAAGAAGAATGGTAAGAAGAAGAAGTTTTCAGGTAAGTGCCACTACTGCAACAAAAGCGGTCACATGATCAAGGATTGCAGAAAGAAGCAGCAGGACGAAAAGAATGGCACTACACAGTCTTCTTCGAAAGGCAAGGAATCTGCCAACACAGCTGAAACTGAGTTGGAGCTATGGGTTGCAATTGAAGAATTATGCTCCTCAACAGAAGTTTCAACAACGAATGATTCGTGGCTCCTTGATAGTGGAGCGTCCCGTCACATGACCAAAAAGAAGGACTGGTATAGCTCTTTCAAGCCTCTACAAGAGCCCATGAACGTGACGGTCGGTAATAATGCAAAATGCCCTGTGGAAGGTACAGGTACTATCTCTCTTTCCATTCAAGAGGGTGAAACTAAAGAGCTTTCTGATGTATTACTAGTTCCCCAGCTAAAGAAGAACTTGCTTTCGGTTGCTGCGATAACTGATCGCAACTTGGAGGTGCGTTTCAAGAGGACCGGAGCAGAAATCCTTAATGCAGCGGGCAAGGTGGTCGGCAAGGCAGTAAGGAAGAACAATCTCTACGAGCTGACGGCACTAACAGTCTCTTCAGGAGTGGGCATCAGTAAGGTATGGCATGAAAGATTTGGTCATCTTAGTTATCCTATTCTTTTGGAAATGCAGAAAACAGGGATGGTTGCACACTTGCCTGCACTCTCAAAGGTGCAGGAACCTTGTGAAGCTTGTATGATGGGCAAGCAACAAAGGAAGGCCTTTCCACATGAGAGCGGCTATCGGGCAAAGGCTCCTCTACAATTGGTTCATGCTGATCTCAGTGGGAAAGCTCCGACTCAAGCTTTGGGGGGATGTAACTACTATATGCTTATCGTCGACGACTACAGTAGATACATGTGGGTGTATTTTTTACGAGATAAGGCTGAAGCTCTTGGAAAATTCAAACAGTGGCAAAAGATGGTGGAAAACGAAAGCGGGCTGAAGGTAAAGGAGCTTCGCACGTACATCGTCAATCGAAGCTTCACAAAGGCCTTGATGGGCAAAACACCTTTGGAGGCCTACTCAGGTAAAAAGCCTTCCGCTTCTCATTTCAGAACATTTGGATGTGAGTGCTTTGTTCATGTTCCAGATAGCACCAGAAAGAAATTAGATCCAAAGAGCAGAAAGTGTATCTTCATGGGCTATAGCCAGGAGTCAAAGGCGTACCGGCTATATGATCCAGAGGCAAAGAAGATCGTGGTCAGTCGTGATGTGGTGTTTTGGGAACAGCCACATACAGTGGAGGAGGAGGTATGCCCTTCCACTTTATCATCAGCCGTAAAAGTAACTCACCTTGTGCCCGTATCTAAAGCAGAGTTGCAGAATGAGGAGGAGTACTTCGAGGAACAGACTCCACCAACACCACAACATGCCTTGGCTCCACAAGGTAAGCCACTTCCAAAGTGGGCAAGGCAGCTCTTTGATGAGAAGAATCCGGTTCCAGACTTGGCGGAGTCATCTGCAGATGGACTTCGACGATCAAAGAGGATAGAGGAGCAGAAAAGGGCTTCTGAACACATAGTCAATATGGCCTTGATGGCTGAGATTATGAAAGTTCAAGAGCCTACGAATTTGGATGAGGCAATGGGCGATCCAAATTGGAAAGCTGCCATGCAAGAGGAGTATGACAGCATCATGAAGAATCAGACTTGGGACTTGGTTGATCGTCCAGAAAAAAGGAAGATCATTGGTACCAAATGGGTATGGAAGGCCAAGTACAAATCTGATGGATCTTTGGAAAAGTACAAGGCTAGGCTTGTTGCACAAGGATACTCTCAAGTTGAAGGCTTTGATTTTGAGGATTCATTTGCTCCTACAGCAAGGATGACAACTATTCGGGTGGTACTTGCCTTGGCTGCTCATAAGCAGTGGCCGGTGTTTCAAATGGACGTGAAATCTGCGTTCTTGAATGGACATCTCAAGGAGGAGGTATATGTGTTCCAGCCACCAGGATTTGAGGTGCCCAATTCAGAGAACAAGGTTTGCAGACTAAAGAAGGCATTGTACGGGCTGAAACAGGCCCCAAGGGCATGGTACCAACGGATTGATAGCTTTCTCATATCTATTGGTTTCTCAAAAAGTGCTTCTGATGCTAACCTGTATGTTTGTAAGCAGGATGGCAAGTATGTGGTAATAGTCCTTTACGTGGATGACTTGATCATCACAGGAGATCATGAGAAGATGCTGCAACAGTTGAGGGAGTCGTTGAGTTCCGAGTTTGAGATGACAGATTTGGGGCTCATGCACTTTTGCCTCAGCATTGAGGTTTGGCAAAAACCTGGCAGGATTTTCATCTCTCAGCAGAGATATGCTCGCGAGATCTTGAAGGCATTCGATATGACCGAGTGTAAGGACGTGGTCTCTCAAACAACTCCTCAAAATCAGGAAATTTTTCACGGACTGCAATGGATGTCCGGAATTGTGCATAATCCTTTCCTAGACCATTCAAGGTCACAGAAACTAGATCATCGTCTTCCACTGGCGGCCCAATGGAAGCAAGTGCATCTGCAATTTTCTTCACCTTCATGTGGTAGTCATTGATGCTCATATTTTCTCTCTGCACATTGTGCAACTCCTGCTTGAGCTGCATTTTCTTGGCTTGCGTATTTGTGTTGTACATTTTTTGCCAAAGTATCCCATGCCTCTTTTGGCGTACTTGCATCCTGAATATGCACAATCATAGAATCCGAAATACTAATAGACAGCCTAAACATAACTTTTCTGGCTCTCTCATGCCATCCTTTAAATGCCTGCATTTCCTATTGATTGAGAACATTAGGAAGAACTGGTTCTTCATTTCCTATAATGAACTCCCAATAGCCTTTTCCCATAAGGAAATTTGTCATTCTAAACTTCCATGCCTGGAAGTTATTCTTGTCAAGATTTTCAATGACAATCTGTGAAAGAGAATCAGACACGCCATTACAGAACACTGCAAAATATTCTGTCATTACAAAAAACATAGCTTTTGCCTCACACGGGCAGATCTGCAAAACTGACGAAAGTGGTATTTGACCACACAGTCACTTCCTAGTGATGATTTTGCATCAATAGGCAACAAGCATGATTGTGCAACTCCCAATATCTCTGCGCACAGGCATACAATGCAATTTCTACGGCAACTTTTCACCGACCAGTAGAGCAGTGGTCGCATAGCAAAGACAGGGCCTTTTTCTGAGTGCTTGCAAAGAACTTCCGCCTTCAATACGGGCCCCGAAACAGCCTCGAATCAAAAAAATAAAGTCACCAAGGGCTTCGCCTTCTCCCGCATCATATACTACCCTCTCGCCACACTGTGAAGGGCGTCTCCAATGCACTCTTGCACTTCCAATTGTGCTACTTGTAGAGATTTGCTCCCAAACTTGAAAAAGGAAAGCAACACTGGTCCTCTTACCAGGACACCGCGAACTTGGTTTGCTTTCTTGAGCTCCTTACCACGAACAAGGCTCTGATACCATGTGAAGATAGTGGGAGAGAGGGAAGGAGTCTCACTTGTGGCTTTCTCACATACACAATGGGGGAATACACACAAAGGTGGAGGCTGAAAACAGTTTTCCTCTTCTTAGCTGTGAAAGCCAAAAGAACTCTAGTACAAAGAAAAATAGAAGAACCCTATATGTGGGTCTCAAACCAAACTCAACTAACTAAGGTGGCATACTAACTGAGCCACGAACTAGAGTAGATAATGATAGCTGTCATCCAGCTATCATTCGTGGGTAGTGTACCAACCGCATCTTTAGCTAACAAGTCGGTGACATAAATGCACAACGGTCACCCTGGCATATCACGAGTGGAGCTCGATATCTCAACACCTTCTTGGATACTCAAGTGAGTCTCCTTCTTTCGAGTCATTTGGGTCTCCTTCATAGATACTCAGCTGAATCTCCTTCTAGCCAGTCATTCATGTCTCCTTCTTTGATACTCAGTTGAATATCCTTCTTGCCAATCATCCTAGCTCTTAGACAACTTGGATTGCTTTTCGCTTGCTATCCATACTCGTATCTAACTATGCCATCTTTCCTTGTGATCAAGCATGGAGCTCAAACTATGGATATCAGATATGATACAAGTATCTGTGACGTTTCTCTTTTGCAGCTGAGAGATTTCTTTCAAGTGCAAGACAACAACATTCTTCTACAAGAGGAGATTGGTGGACTAGAGGATGTTGGTGTCATTCATCGACCCATTGAGCTTGAAGCAAGAGAGCTTGGGTTCAAGATAGAAGCAAAGTCAGAATGTGTTTTTTCTATCATCACAGAGCAAAGGCATGCACCTGTTTTGACATATAAGGAGACTGTAAGTGTGATGACCTTGCTCAGATAGCTCCTACTTAGTAGTGCTTTGCATGTTGCATTTGCCTCTGCTCAGACTATAGAGCAAGTATCAGAGTTGCCACAAAACTATAATGGTTATGTTTTGTTTGAGCTCCCACCTTGTCTTGAAGAGTCTGCTATGTTTGGAATGGACCAAAAGAATGATGGTCATGCTTGGACATTGTACTCTACTAGCTCACAAGAGTCATTCAACGGGATGGTTAGAATAAGTAGGTGTACAGGCTACTTGAGGTGTTACAATTTGGATTGTCCATATATGGAACAGACTGGTCTCTACAATGAGACACAATGGAGGGGAAAACTAAGAAAAATATGTCCTGTGGGTCCAGTTGAAAGGGAATGTGGTTCCTTGCTTTTTGCATTCATTGTTGTCAGATTCCTATCTATGTTTCGCAATGTAAAGCTTATATATACTATTGCATTCCACATGATCATGAACATACTACAAGATGTGCCATTCATGTGGGAGTACATGAGCATCCAATTGGTGAGGGAAGTAGTCGAGGTAAACGGAGAAAAGTGGATGAAATGGTATCTAACTGTGCTAGAAAGAACCCTGCACTCTCTTGCAAAAATATCAAGGTGGATGTTGCCAAAGATATTGTTATGGAAATGATGCTTGGTGGCAAAGAGGAAGCCATAGAGGAGATGGATAAAGCTGGCTTCCATGAAGTTCTTAACACAATAACACCATTGTCACAAAGGAGGAGGCTTCAAACAGCTGTGCAATCATTTAGACACGGATCAGAACGTTTTGATTACGGCCTGGATTCACTATTGGAGTTGAAACGTCGATGTAGATAACCTTTTTTGCAAAGTGTCCTTTTCTCGGGACAACTATCAGATAATCAACAAACTCATGTCTTTAAGATGTCAACTATTGGTCCAGAATCTGGGCTTGACTTGGTGAATAGGATGAGGCCAAGTGGTAACTTGGGTTTTCAATGGTTGCACTTTGACCATGTTCATCGGCGGGTGAAAGGATGGTCCACCATGGGTGCCCATGTGTATGACCCTTTCATCAGGGAGCTTCTCACCATTACAATATGTGAATTTAAGCTTGAAGATGCTGGTACACAAGTAAATTTCTGGCAACTCATGAATGAGCAAATGTTGAAAAATGGATTCCCTTTGCCTGAATTCAGAGGCTTCATGGCAGATGGTGCGGGAGCGAATTGGCTTGCAGTTAGAACAGTATATAATGGTGGACCAGAAAATGTCATGGAAGGTAAAGAGAGAACATGTGGTTTTCACTGGGAGATGAGCATGGTAGAGAATACTAGAAGATGCATCAGGGGTCCATTTCAGGAAGAGCATAAGCATTTATGTAGGAATTGGAGAAGAGCAACATCAGATAGTAGTGCAAGAATTTGTAAGGATGCAATAAAGGAATTTTGGACACCTACTCATGTTAAGGAGGATGAGTTGTCTGCCCTTGAGACATGGTTGGCATGGTGGGATGTGCGGGTTTCCGAGTGGGGAGGTTCATTCATGCAACAACATAAGGACATTGGATTTGTGTGCCCTCTGTGAACTTAGCTGAGACCAAGCACTCTAGCATGAGGGCTGCTCATGGGTATGCTAAATACATAAGCTTATATGAGGCCACCGCAACAGATTTGGAAATGTATGTGCTTCAAAGTGCACACTACAAAGCTTACATGGAAGGCAAAAACTTGGGAATAGGACCTGCATTAGAGAAGCTGAGGGAGAGGATTTTGATTTGGGATTCTGGCAATGTGTCAACAAAGAGACTTGTTGATGTTGCCCATGGTGTTATGGAAGAGGCTAGCCTTCACACACCTGAAATGCAAAGGCCCACAATGGAGCAAACTTAAATTAGAAGGAGAAGAGGTTCTGCCACTCCAACTACAATTAAGGAACATGACAGTCATAGGCCAGAGTATATTTATGTCTCTACTAAGAAACCAATGGGAGGGAGGAGACCTCCCACTAGAATTGTAAATGGAGATGAGATTAGCTGCAAGGAGACTGTTGTGCATGAGACAAATTGGGCTATTAGAAGAACAGAGACAAGGAGTGTGGTGACATGCTTTGGATTCATTTCTGAATCTAAGTCTCGTTGTGGAGCACTCATAAATACATTGGGTTGAAGTGCAACTGAGGGTGTACCTGCACCTTGCTTCAAGGGGAGAAGACAACATCCTAATGGTATCAAAGAACAGTTTGTGTGGTTTTGCAATACCTCTGTTGCCCATACGTGGTGTCTTGATCAGTCTATACTTGGTGTGCTTGGGTGTGGAAGGTGACCTTCAGGACTTCCATAAAGCAACATGAAAAGGATCAATTGAAGGAGGCAGGTTTTGTGCTTGAGGAGGATGAGAGTTTTCATGTGCAAAGACCTAACTTGCAGAGGACTACAACACCATTGAGTCACGATCGGGCCAATAGAAGGGATAACATGATAGTGAGATGGAGATCCAAGCTAAGTAAGGAGTTTCAAGACAGGATTCAAAAAACTCAATGTTTGATTGCAAAAGTGGTGCAAGAGAAAATTAAATGTCCTAATGAAATGCATATGTTCCATGTGCGAACAGAAAGTTCTATTGCAAAGGGCCTTACCTACACCGTAACAATATCAGAGTTTCCAAGGTGTTCTTGCAAGGACTTCATTCAACGAGATGCAAAGAAAGGGATGTATATTTCATGCAAACACATGTACTTTGTCTTCATTCGTGTTTTGCAATTGAGTGACAAAGTGCATTAGATGCACCAGGCAGCTCTTACAAAAGTTGAATTGTTTCAAGCCCTTAGTTCTCGCAAAAACTAGCCAAGTGTGTCACATCCACTTGGTTGAACTTTGGGACTATTTTGCATAAGCTTACCTTTGTAGTTGTTAAGGAAACCAAGCAACTATTTGCCACATGCTTGGTTGATTTTTGAGATTGGGTTTATCTTTGAAAAACCATTTTGTACAATTGGCATATCTATTGTGTCAATTTGGGACATATACAAGTATATTAAGCTCTCAAGCAGCTTTGGAATGTATTTGGGGAAGCTTTGGATTATCTTTGGGAACTTATGGAAGCATATTGTATGCTCAAACTGTTTTGGATAATGCTACTTAATTAATGTTATTTGGCCGATGCTGTTAGACTTGTTAAAAATTTATGCTTGTAGTATTAGTTAGATGCTTAAATCAGATGCTTAAAGGTTTCTTGTTTCCTATCTTTAAGAAAGTATTGAATATATCATGGATCGAATTGCTCTATTGAGGACATTGCTACCTTTCTTTTTTTTTGAATGCTAAGAAATAATTTTTTTATTTTCCAAATTATAAGGGTGCCATTTTATTTCTACGTAAGACCATATTTTATTCAAAGTCAAATGATACTTTTGCAACATAAATATTTGCATTGAAATGTGGAAATCAATAGCCATGTTCGCTCGAACCTCCACCTCGCTCTAACGCAGTCGCTCAAACTTTGGTAATCCTCCTATGGACGTATCCATCAACATGCAACAAGTGCAAAATATATTTACATTTTTTATCCACACATCTCTAGCAACCCCTTTCTTCTGCTGTGACATTCATGTCCAGCAGTGAGCCAAAAAGAGATGACAGATCCAAATTTTTTTCTTCTTCACTTTGCACTGACTTCCATTGATTCTGCCACAGCTCATTATCTTCATGATCCTCCTCTTTCAGTGCTACCATCAACTGTGCAAAGTATTTCTTCAATCGGACACCATTGACTCTCTTCTTATGTTTTTTACCATCTAAATCAGTCAATTGATAAGTTCCATTTTCAAATTTCTTCTCCACTCTATATGGACCTTCCCACTTGGTCTGAAAAGCAGTATGAAATGTACTATCCAGTTTGCTATTGTATCTGAGAACCAAATCTCCATCTTTGATTTCTTTTTTCTTGATTTTTGCATTTTCCAATTCTTGCCTCCGCATTTGCACTCTGGCATAATGCTCAAAAGCCAAATCCCTATCTAACTGCATTACCTTCAGTGCTAGTAATCTCTCCCTGTAATTGTTTACAAGCTCATATCCTTCTTCAACTAAAAATTTCAAAGTTGGTATCTCTACATCCAATGGCAGAATTGCTTCTTTTCCATATACCAAATGAAATGGAGAGAATTGAGTGCTATGCTTCATCGCTACCCTATATGCCCACAAAACTCTATTCATCTCCAAATCCCAGTTTTTGGTGTGGCTCCTAGTCATCTTAGTCATCATCAATTTGAAATCCCGATTAAAATTCTCATTCAATCCATTGCACTAAGGGTAGTATGGGGTGATATACTTATGATTTATATTCAGCTTGCTGCATAAATAATCTGTCACTTCTCCTCTGAATCCAGGACCACTATCTAAAAGTAGCTCCAAGGGAATCCCAAATCTGTAGCATATGTGTTCATATATAAAATCAGCAACCCCTTTGCTATCCACTCTCTTTACTACCTTCACCTCTGCCCATTTTGATAAATACTCCACTGCAATAAGCATATAACATTTCCCTCTAGCAGTTCTGGGTAGAGGACTAATTGCATCTATCCCCCATCTTTCAAAAATATCATAAACCGGTCGGCATAATATTTCTCGGCTCCATTTTAAGAATTCTTTTTCCCATCCTCTGACATTCATGGTAGGATCTACGCCAATGCTGTACATCCTTCTGTATTGAAGGCCACACATAACCCTCTAGAAGTATTTTTTGCAGTGTGATCTTAAAAGCATAGTGTCCTCCACAAGCTCCTTCATGACTGGATGACAGCATATAATATATTTCTTCTCTCCAGGGCACTCTTCTCAAAATTTGATAAGCTCCTCTCATGTAAAGCTCATCATCAATCATCATATACTATCTGCTCTTCCGTATGAAGTGATATTTTTGACTCTTCTTAAGCTCCCGAGGTAGATGTCTAGTAAGTAAGAAATCCACTATTTGAGCTAGGAATTCTCTCCCTCTGTACAGTGGATCTTCAAGCTTTGCTATCACTGGATCTTGGTCACTCATCTCCTGAGCCAATTCATGTGCCATTTGATTATCCTCCCTTCGCACATGCTGGATATTACATGCTGTAAATTGTTGAAGTAGCCTTTTTACTTTGGCTAGATACCTTCTCAACCTCGGGTTTCTTGCTTGCCAACTTCCTAGAACCTGCTTTACAACAAGTAGAGAATCTCCCTTGATCATTATCTTCTGAATCTTCAGTTTAAGTGCAGCCGGCAACCCCTCATATAATGATGCACACTCCACCTCATTATTACTCATAACGGAATGGCCTCCTCCAACGATGATAGAAGAGATAGGGTTGCCTCCACCTCTCATGCCTCCCCCACTACCACTGCCAATCACGATGACTCCATTAGCATAGAACTAGAGTTTCCCAGGGCAAGGCAAAATCATGAGACTAATGCTAACATCATTCAGAATGTAGACATGCAGGAGCTATCACGAGACAAGACTACTAAGTCAAATCTAGCAAATTTACCTGGCTTTATCCTACATTTGGAAGAAAAGGACATGTAAGGATTTCATAAAGTATGGTAATGAGGTACTCTAAACATTGCTAGAAGATTTTAGATCTTTCCCAGAAATATTTTCATTCTTTAAGTAGGATACGAATAGAATATAGAACGCAAAAGCTATGTCTTTTGTGGCTCAAACTTTGAAGCACCCAACCAATGAAGCCCCCCTCCAACATCCTTTGCAGTAGGCAAACAAAGGGAAGACCATGCTAGAGATCATGTAGTGAGGTTCCTATGTGGGTGGTGTCCAAGGAGGCAATAGAAGTATGTTTAAATCCCCATCAGTACCAAAGCAATTGGTGTGGGAATAGCTCACCCCAAGAGCCAGGTTGATCTTCAAAGAGCCTGCCACAAACACCGAGCGAACACCTCAGCAGAAGCAGGAGTTAGAGATATTGAGAAAGGTCAAATGGATATGGAACTCTAAAAGGGGTAAAAGCAAGTTAAGTAGTACAAAATAGCATGTCCCTGGACATTGCTATTAGCACTCCCAGTAAGTGCTCTAGCATATCAGAACGAATTTTTATACAAACTTACCTATGCTCTTAGCATACCCTATACACGAATTTTCCCTAAACATTGCTAGCAAATTTTAGATCTTTCCTAGACATATTTTCATTCTTTAAGCAGGATATGAATAGAATACAAAACGTGAATGCTGTGTCTTTTGTGGCTCAAAATTTGAAGCACCCAACCAATGAAGCCCCCCTCCAACATCCTTTGCAGTAGGCAAACAAAGGGAAGACCATGCTAGAAATCATGTAGTGAGGTTCCTATGTGGGTGGTGTCCAAGGAGGCAATAGAAGTATGTTTAAATCCCCATCAACCCCAAAGCAATTGGTGTGGGAATAGCTCACCCCAAGAGCCAGGTTGATCTTCAAAGAGCCTGCCACGGACACCGAGTGAACACCTCAGCAGAAGCAGGAGTTAGAGATATTGAGAAAGGTCAAATGGATATGGAACTCTAAAAGGGGTAAAAGCAAGTTAAGTAGTATAAAATAGCATGTCCCTAGACATTGCTATTAGCACTCCTAGTAAGTGCTCTAGCATATCATAACAAATTTTTATACAAACTTACCTATGCTCCTGGCATACCCTATACACGAATGTGCCATAAGAAATATTCATTACACTATTTACATATATGCCATGTGGAAATAATTAAAGGTTTGTTGAAGTTAGCATAACATTGCTAATTAGCACAAAAAAAATTTATAGTTAACTTGCTTTTACCCAAAGGTAAGCTCTCGACAATGAAGTTCCATAATTGTATTCTAAACAAAACCACCAAGTGGCTGCGGTTGTTGGGTATATCCACTGCCCTTGGTAGAGGTAGTCCATAAGGGCACTTGGACAGAGTTAGTCTAGAAAGGCACCTAGACTATTAGAGGTCACAACCCTTGTCTGTCCAACTCTAGTAGCCTTTGTTTACCACCTCCCTCCAAAGCCCCAATCTGGGCGGAGTTTCCTAATCTACCACTTTCTCTTTTTTTGCAAGTAGAGGCTCTGTATTCACCTCTAGGATAGTTCTTGGGTTTGGAAACTGAGAGATTCATAAGCCCGAGGGGGAACCCATGAGTTTGTGTTTTGATGGACTTAGCTATGGAGCCACCAAATGCTATTTGTGTGTTGGATGGAGATGGCATAGAACTGCTCCAAAAGATTTTCTAGAAGAATATACCAAACTCTTGCTTTCTGCGTGGGTTGGGTCAACACTTTATTAAGGACTCTCCCCCTTTTACCCTCATGAAAAGGAGAAAAACTATTTAAGCAGAAAAAAAAAGTCAGCGTTTGGGTGCTTCAGGTGATAATTCAAAGGACCTAGATACCACAAAGAGAGAAAAGAGGAGGATGTAGAGAGGCTTTGCACTCTTTCCTGAAGTTAGTCCAGTTAACTTCAAGAAGAAACAAAACAAAAGCACTACCCAATGATGCAGAGTCAATAAAAATTTTCTTTCCTAAGTGTATACGTTCAAGGAACATTAAATGACCTAAAACCATTAATGTTTAGAAGCTAGTTGCATGCTAGAGGACTCAATCCTGATTTCTTATCTCTTCAGAAAGTCCAAGTAGGAGGGCTAAAGCTGAGGTGGCAACTTAGCCAGATTGATCACAAGAGAGTGTGGGTCCATATAGAACACTAAGAGGGTAGAGGGGGCTCTGTTTTGGGCATTGCTAAGCACTTGGCTCAAGAAGTGGGTGGTGTTACCTAGAAAAGAAATCAGGACAAGAGGCTAGACACTAAGCATGGTGACGCTCAAGGGCCATAGAGGAAAGGAGAACGTGAGGCGAAACGTTATCATGGGAGGGAAAAAGGGATTAGAAGGGGAGGGGATGAAGAGGGAGACTATGGCACAAGGGGAAAGGGAGAGGGGGAAGAGAAGCATGTAGATGATGGGAGGAGGAATATAAAGATGGAGACATCAAGGGAATGGGAGGAGGAATGTAAAGATGGAGACATCAAGGGAAGAGGGCCATGCTTTATTTGAAAGGAAGGGAAGGGGGAAATCAAAGTACTAGCTAGGTGGCTTTACAAGAATGAGCGTGTCCCATCAAGGAATAGCCCCCTCCTTTTATAGCCAAGAGAGGGGGCCTCTCCCAATAAATGCATCCTCCCACATGCATGGTGTGTGTGGGAAAAGTCTCCCATGTGGGCTAGGCGGTTACGCACTCTCAATTGTGTGCGACAACCCTTTGCCTCATTTTTCCACATAAATCAAGCCCCATATCTCAAGTCTATGATACTCCCTTGGTCTCTTCCCAATTTTATAATATGTTCAAACATCTAGGAGGACAAGTGGAGGGTTGGCACAAGGAATCTTGCCACCTCATCCTACTTTCCCATTATTTAACTTGCATTCTTGGACTATTACAACCCCCCCCCACATGGGCCTATCCTACATGGAGGGAATAATCCAATAAAATATCCATCTCCACCTATTTTATATTACTTCTCCCATGGTCCTTGGGCCACATATCTCACTAAATGCAGGCATGGGACCACCTAGGTGGAGGGGTGGCACATGGAGGAACTATGCCACCTTACATTTTATAATATTACTACCATGAATTATGTACAACACACCTTATGGGTCCTCTTACGTGGAAGGGTGGCACATGGTCATGCCCTGTCACCTCAACCGTGGGCCCTATGCACACCATATTTTATTACACTATTGCCACACATACAAACACACACACATATTAATGCCTTTTTCCTTAGACAAATTTATCCATAACAGTTCCCCCCCAGGTAGGGAATGCACAGCATTTCCATGCCTAGGTCCAGCATGCACAAAGAAGGGCTTGAGGTAACGCTTGTTGATCACCTTCTTGCCATATGGCTCATGCAGCTCCCGAACTTGTACAGACCCATTGCTATGTTCCTTGATGACTTTGTATGGAACGGTCCACAATGGAAGGAACTTCTTATCCATTTGGTGGTCCAATCTGTTATCAAAGCATAGCACAACATCCCCCTCAGCAAAGTGTCTTTCCTATCCCTTGCGAATCTTAGCATCCAAGTGGGCCTTTTGTTGATTCTTTTGAATCTCTATTTGATGTAGGGCAAGGCGTCGAGTTTCATCTAGCTTCTCAAGTTGCACCAACCGGGCCTCTACATGTTCATCTTCTATCATCCTTTGTTCTTGTGCCAATCTCAAAGTTGGAATCTCTATCTCTAGTGGTAAAACGGCCTCAGTACCGTACACCAACTCAAAAGGAGTGTGACCTGTAGACGTTTTATGAGTGATGTTGTAAGCCCATATGGCTTCTGTGACCTTCTGATCCCACTGGCTCATGTTCCCTGTAGCCATTTTTCCCATGGTTTTACAAAGGAGGCCATTGGTCCGCTCCGTTTGACCCATGGATGCTGGATAATAGATGCTAGAAGTGCGATGATCAATACCCATGCGATCCATGAGTAACTCCACTGCTTCATTTAAGAATGGACTCCCATTGTCAGATACTATTTCCATGGGTGTCCCAAACCTTGTGCAGATACGTTCAAATATGAAATTTGAAACTGCCTTACCATTTGCTACGGGGAGGGTGATAGCTTCAGCCCACTTAGTGACATACTGAGTGGCTACCAAAAGATACTTCTTTTTGCGGGCAGTCAGGGGTAGGGGCCCGACAAAATCTATTCCCCACTATTGAAACGGATGGATGGACATCGCTGGGTGATGTTGCCCAAAACGCAAATCCTTCCTCCCAAAGAATTGGCATGGTTCACAAGTTTTGCAATGCATAGTGACATCCTTGAACAAGGTCGGCCAATAGTACCCAGCATGTATAATCTTCTTAGTTGTATAGTCACTGGCATAGTGGCCTCCACAAAATCCATCATGATAATGCTTCAATACCTTAGGTACTTCATTTGCATCAATGGCCTGTCTTAGTACTGTTGAGATATCGAGCTCCACTCGTGATATGCCAGGGTGACCGTTGTGCATTTATGTCACCGACTTGTTAGCTGCAGATGCGGTTGATACACCGCCCATGAATAATTGCTAGATGACAGCTATCCTTATGTACTCTAGTTCGTGGCTTAGTTAGTATGCCACCTTAGTTAGCTGAGTTTGGTTTGAGACCCACATATAGGGTTCTTCTATTTCTTTGTACTAGAGTTCTTTTGGCTTTCACAACTAAGAAGAGGAAAACTGTTTTCAGCCTCCACCTTTGTGTGTATTCCCCCATTGTGTATGTGAGAAAGCCACAAGTGAGACTCCTTCCTTCTCTCCCACTATCTTCACATGGTATCACAGCCTGGTTCGTGGTAAGGAGCTCAAGAAAGCAAACCAAGTTCGCGGTGTCCTGGTTAGAGGACCAGTGTTGCTTTCCTTTTTCGAGTTTGGGAGCAAATCTCTGCAAGTAGCACAGTCGGAAAGTGCAAGAGTGCATTGTCTCAGATTGAGATGCCCTTCGTGGTGTGGCGATAGGGCAGTATATGCTGCGGGGCCATTTCGGGGCCCGTTTTAGAGGTAGAAGTTCTCCGCAAGCACTGAGAAAAAGGTCTTGTTTTTGCTGTGCGACCATTGCTCTGTAGGTCGGTGAAAAGTTACGGCAGAAATGGCATCATATGCCTGTGTGCAGAGATATTGGGAGTTATAGAATCATCCTTGTTGCCTGTTCATGCAAAATGGTCACTAGGAAGTGACTGTGTGGTCAAATATCACTTTCGTCAGTTTTGCAGATTTGCCCTTGTGAGGCAGAAGCTGTGTTTTTTGCAGGACATAATATTTTGCAGTGTTCTATAATGGCATCTGATTCTCTTTCATAGATTGTCACTGAAAAGCTTGACAAGTATAACTTCCAAGCATGGAAGTTTAGAATGACAAATTTTCTTATGGGAAAAGGCTATTGGGAGTTCATTACAGGAAATGAAGAAGAACCAGTTCTTCCTAATGTTCCCAATCAACAGGGAAATGCAGGCATTTAAAGGATGGCATGAGAGAGCCAGAAAAGTTATGTACTAGCTGTCTATCAGTATTTCAGATTCTATGATTGTGCATATTCAGGATGTAAGTATGCCAAAGGAGGCATGGGCTACTTTGGCAAAAATGTACAGCACAAATACACAAGCCAGGAAAATGCAGCTCAAGCAAGAGTTCCACAATGTGCAGAGAGAAAATATGAGCATCAATGACTACCACATGAAGGTGAAGAAAATTGCAAATGCACTTGCTTCCATTGGGTCGCCAGTGGAAGATGATGATTTACTTTCTGTGACCTTGAATGGTCTAGGAAAGGATTATGCACAGTTTCGGACATCCATTGCCGTCCGTGAAAAATTTCCTGATTTTGAGGAGTTGTTTGCTCTTCTAATTTCTCAAGAGTAGAGAAATGGTGGTGCATCTTCTTCAGGAGGAACTTCAAAAGAAACTGTCTTCTACTCAAATGCTGGAAGAGGTAGAGGCAGAGGTAGAGCACGCCAATCTGGAGGCCGTGGTAGAAATCAGAATATGCAGCAAACTCAAGAAAACGAGTCCTATGGAGGAGGACGTGGTAACTCTAGAGGCAGGGGGAGCCAAAGAGGTCATGGTGGATGGCAGAGAGGCCAAAATGCAAACAGCAATGTTGAATGCTACTACTGTGGTAAAATGGGTCATATGGCTAAAGACTGCTATAAAAAGTAGAATGACATCATGAATGAAAAATTGCAGCAAGGGAACTATGCATCTTCTAGTATACAGGGTGATGACAGAAATGAGCATCTGTTTATGGTGCAGCACATGACCAATTCTGTGACAAGTGCAAAAGAAAGCAATAATGTGTGGTATGTTGACTGAGGTGCGTCAAACCACATGACAGGTCATGCAGAATGGATGCAGGATGCAAGGAAAATGGAAAGACCAGGATTTGTTGTGGAGACTGGTGATGATACTGCACATCCTATTGTGCAGATTGGTAAAATTCCTTTGTCTATGCAGGATGGGAAAAAGAAATACCTGTCTGATGTATTTCATGTCCCGAATATGACCAAGAACCTGGTTTCTATTGGTCAAATGGTTGAGCAAGGCTTGCAGGTTGACGATTTGATCCTCATGGATGCTTTGTTGAGGATATGAAAAATAATGGTTGCTTGATAGCAAAAGGAAAGAAGAAGGGCAGGATGTTTCCATTGGATGCGGACATGCATGAATTGAGTGCAGCAATGTTTGCACATGGGACCGGTGTAGTTGCAGATGTTGATATCTGGCATAAACACATTGGTCATGTTAATGTACAGTGACTTAAATCAATGCAAGCCCAAAATATTATTGTAGGATTGCCTAAATTCAAGGCTGCAGAAATGCATAAGTTATGTGAAGCCTATCAATTTGGAAAACAGGCAAGGAAACCATTTCCTAGACATGTTCAAGAGAGTAAGAAGCCATTGGAATTAATCCACTCTGATGTGTGGACTACTAAAGCTGCATCTATTGGAGGCTATCATTATTTTGTCACTTTTATTGATGACTACAGCAGAAAAGTTTGGGTGTATTTTATGAAAAAGAAAAGTGAAGTGTTTGGGCATTTCAAAGCTTTTAAAGCTATGTTTGAAAAAGAAACAGGCCTGCAAATAAAATGCCTAAGGTCAGATGGAGGGGGAGAGTACCTCTCAAATGAGTTTGCAAGGTTCCTACAAGAGCATGGCATAAAGCAGCAATATTCATGCAGTCATACCCCACAGCAAAATGGACTTGCAGAAAGGAAAAACATGCATATTAGAGAGGTATCTCAGGCCATGCTA
This sequence comes from Dipteris shenzhenensis, assembly GCF_047967505.1. Taxonomy (NCBI): domain Eukaryota; kingdom Viridiplantae; phylum Streptophyta; class Polypodiopsida; order Gleicheniales; family Dipteridaceae; genus Dipteris; species Dipteris shenzhenensis. Next base: position 35,716,173 of record NC_141619.1, read on the forward strand.
AATGAAAAAGACCTACCAGATTATTATTGGGCTGAAGCAGTTGCTACAGCAGTTTACATAATGAACAGGACTCCCACTGCAGCAATACATGGCATGATGCCAGAGGAGATGTATACTGGTAGGAAACCAGATATTTCTCATTTGAAAATCTTTGGTTGCATTGCCTATGTTCATGTGCCAAACGAGTTGAGGTCCAAGTTGGATCCAAAAGCTGAGAAGTGCATCTTTATTGGTTATTCTCTGCAGTAGAAAGGGTATAGATGCTATAATCCTTCTACTCATAAGTTTACAGTGAGCAGAGATGTTATTTTTTATGAGATGAGCAGTTGGTTTAAATCAGTAAATGTGATTGATGACGTAGATGCACAAAATGGTAATGCTGCATAGAATTCACAATAGCAATCACAAAATATTAGTGGACTTGCAGTGTCCTCTAGCAGTGGTTCACATACTTCGCCATGGACAGGCAGATTGAGATCAGGAGAATCTCCTCAAAGCAATGCAAATAGTGGTATGCAGGTATCACGAAAAGGAAAAGAGAAGGTAGATCAGCCCATGTTTGATGTGAATGCAGGTCACTCTTATGTGGATGGTGAATCCAATGGCTCAAAACAGATCATTGATGATGAGTTGGGTATTCCTTTTCTTGTTACACCTGGAGTAAGGAAGACCAGGGATGTTTTGAGAGCACCTGGAAGTGAGCCTATTTTGCATAGGTCTACCAGAGCTAGGTATCCTATGGATAGGCTGAAATATGATGGATTTACAGCCATTCACTATGCCTATATGGTCAAAGTGATACAGGAACCAGAACCCACTTCTTTTGAGCAAGCCATGGGAAAAGAAAAATGGGAGAAAGCCATGGATGAAGAAATGGATGCCTTGGAAGCAAATGCTACATGGGAATTAGTGCCTTTGCCTAAAGACAAGAATGCAATTGGTTGTAAGTGGGTTTCTAAGGTGAAGCACAATGCAGATGGTTCTGTGAACAGATACAAGGCAAGATTAGTTGTCAAGGGGTACGCACAGACATATGGCATTGATTATGAAGAAACATTCAGTCCAATTGCAAGGATGGCAACTATAAGAGCAGTCATTGCTATGGCTGCATCGAAGGGATGATCTTTACATCAGATGGATGTAAAGAATTCCTTCTTGCATGGTGATTTGCAAGAAGAGGTCTTTATGGAGCAGCCACCAGGTTATGTTCATGCTAATCATCCTGAGTTTGTTTGCAGAGGTTGAAGAAAGCCTTATATGGCTTGCACCTAGAGCATGGTCTGACAAGATAGGACAGTATCTTGTTACTATTGGCTTTCAGATTTCCAAGGAAGATTTCTGACTTTATGTGAGAAAAACAGAGAAAGGTATTATGCTGCTTGTCATTTATGTTGATGATTTGATCATCACAGGTAATAGTGATGAAGATATCCTTCATGTGAAAATGCTATTGAAGCAGAAGTTTGAGATGAAGGATTTGGGAGAGCTGCATTATTTCTTGGGCATTGAGGTGATTAGATCACCAAGTGGGATACGACTCTTGCAGAGGCAGTATGGATTGGACATGCTGTCCAAATATGGGATGACAGGCTGTAAGCCTATTTCAATTCCTTTGGAGCAGAATGTGAAGCTGAGCGCAGATGTAGGTGAGCTTTTGGAAGACCCTACTATGTACAGATGCATAGTAGGAAGTTTGATTTATATGACTATTACCAGGCCAGATTTGAGCTATGCTATTGGAGGGATATGCTGAATTTTTACCTCTTCGAATTCTTGGCAAAGTTCCAATGCTTGTTGATGTCATGGAACCAAGCCTTTGCTCCGCACCTTCCACCTTCCACTAACTTGTTCACACACGAGTTGAGAATCTCCTTGCACCTCAAGTTGCTTGATGCGATGTTCTTGCACCTTTTGTAGCCCAAAAATGAGTGCCGAGCACTCAGCTTGGTTGCAAGTACTTGTAGGTGCAGACTTGCTATAACAATACACCTCATCCCCCGGTGAAGTGAGCTTCACACCCATGTATATATTTATATACTTAAGCATAAATTAATAAAATTGATGGCATTTAATTTGCATCTTCAACGTAGGTGGTCTTTCATCCAGATCGTTTGGATACAAAATAGTGATATGTGGTCCACTTTGCTCCTCAAAGCGAACATATTTTTTATGATAGGAATGTGGATACAAAGATTAGGCCAATAGATCCAAATAATGATGGAAATAGATCTAGGAAAGAGGATGAAGATGATGATATGGGCCAAGAAGATGGTGACAATAATGACCTTGAAATGGAGGAAGGTGGAGAAAGGTGACAATAATGACACTGTAATGGAGGAAGGTGAGAATAATGACACTGTAATGGAGGAAGGTGGAGATCACGACATTGGGGAAGCCCCACTAGAATCTTCAATGTGAGATGAATGCCCTGGGGGGGGCACTATGTAAAAGCCCTATATAACACGTGCGATAAAGGGGCATTTAAAAAAAACCCTACTTATATATTTTCATAACATATTTACACCCCTTCTGTAAATTTTGAGATGATCAAAGTATCCCTTATGTATGAAAAAGTTCACTTTTGATTTAAAAAACCCCTTATGTATGTATATTTTCTGTAACTCCTGAAAGATATAAAACCCCTTATATTGATTGCATGTGCTATGTTACATATTTCTTAGTGCCACCCTTGAGATTGATGCTCATGTTGAGACATCGAGCTTCTTTTGAGAAAGAGAGGTGAGAGATTTCAGTTTGAGTGACATTGCTCCTTCCAACGAGCAACTAACTCTCCAGCTCCATCTCCAAGGACCAGCTATCAAGTGCCTCCATAGATGGCTCTCCATTGACAACGTTTGCAGCATGACCTCTACTGAACTGACCTCTTACAGCATCTCTTGGCGGCTCCATGCACACGGGCTAGCTCCAACTTCCAAATCTTCAATGGCCTTCTACATATCCAGAGCCTTCAAGTGCTCCAACCTTCAAGCAATGCGCTCCAAAGCTTCAAAGTAGGCCTTCAACGAACAGTAATAGTGGCTGCTCCCGATGCCATCTACAGCTTCAAAGCTCTCTCCAATCTCAGCCAGGACGACCCGCTCTCTGTCATTCTCCATGGCAGGGACTCCTAAAGACCTGCAGCAAACACGCCTCTCCATTAGCCACCAAGTGCAGCTACAGTGGCTACTCCATCTGCCTCACGGGATGCCTCCAAGCTGGTGGCCCTTTCCAACACTTCAATGCCTCCACTCTAAGGCACCTACGTGACTGTTGTGTTGTGAAACAATAGCTCCAGGCCGGCTCCTTCAATGAATGCAGAAAACAAGAAAACGCCTCCAGCTACCTTCACTGAGCGGCCCAAAGCAGCTGCTAACTGCACCAATGCCTTAACAGCCGCCTTCATCTCCTGCATCTTCCAATAAGCGCCCAAGAATGGGACTACACCAGAGCAGTAGCTCCAAAAGCAAAAGCACCAAAATGACCAGCTCCTGCAAGGCAGCCGCGATACAGAAGGCTCTCATATGCCTCAGCAACTAACAAACTCCACGGGCAACTAAGGCCCTCCATCAACAAAGGCCAACAGCCACCTCGCCATCAGCAGCTTCAAGACTCCTAGCTCACAGACTAGGCCAGAGGGCTTATGACTAAGGGGCCCAAGAGCTCATGGGATTACGCAAGCAGAACAGGGCAGTGCCGCAACATGAGACAAGGGCGTGGGGTTACGGAGCAGAACGAAGAGTGTCGATGGCAAGGGAAAATTCAAGGGGCGAAGCCGCCTCCATACTCTTGGGCTACAGTGAAGAGGCAAAGGGTTACCGTCTCTATAACCCTATTACCAAGAAGGTAATTTTAAGTCGCGATGTGGTCTTCTCAGAACAACCACATCAATTGGAGGAGGATGCTTCCTTCCCAGACAACCAGGACCAGGATATCCATCCAGTACCGCCACCAACAGCAGACCGAACTCCCCCAACAGTGCTTGGGAGGATTCAAGACAAAGAAGATGAAGAAGATCCTATAGAACCACAACGGCAACGGTCATTCTTAAAGTGGGTAAAGCAGCTTTTGGACGGCAGAGAACCTCCAGCCATTGAGGAGGAACCATCCGAACACCGCCAGTCCAAGAGATTAGAGGAGCAAAGAAGGGCGCAGGAACACTTGGTCAACTATGCTTTAATGACAGAAGTGATCCGTGCTGATGAACCCTAGTGTCTTGAAGAGGCATAGGGCGATGATAGGTGGATGGAGGCCATGCAGTCAGAGTATGGCTCCATAATGAAGAACAACACTTGGGACCTTGTGGATCGACCACCAAAACGCAAGGTAATCGGAACCAAGTGGGTGTACAAGATCAAGTACAAGTCCGACGGCATGTTGGATAAGTACAAGGCTCAGCTCGTGGCAAAAGGATTTGCACAAGGACATGGTTTTGATTATCAAGACACTTTTGCTCGCACAGCTCGACTAACCACAATTCGCAGTGTTTTGGCTTTAGCTGCCCAGGGAAGTTGGCCCTGTCTCAGATGGATGTGAAATCTGCCTTTCTGAATGGAGATCTCAAGGAGGAGGTATACGTGGAACAACCACCAGGTTTTGAGATCCCCAGTTCAGAAGGTAAAGTCTGCAAACTGAAGAAGGCACTTTACGGGTTGAAACAGGCCACACGAGCATGGTACCAGCGAATTGATGCCTACTTTCTGCAAAACTGGTTCAAGAGGAGCCCATCTGATGCAAATTTGTATATCTTCAGAGAAGGAGGCAGGTGTATGATCGTGGTCCTTTATGTGGACGACCTTGTCATAACAGGGAACCATGAAGAGAAGATCTCGCAGACGAAGCATTTGCTAGGAAGAGAGTTTGAAATGACAGACCTCGGACTGATGCATTTATGTTTGGGGATTGAAGTTTGGCAGGAGCCGAAACAGATCTTCATTTCACAACTAAAGTATGCTGGAGAGATACTGAAGGCATTTGGCATGGCTGAGTGCAAGACAGTTGGTACCCCTATGGAGGTTGATGCAAAGCTCTCAAATGAGGATTCATCACCACTCGTGGACAAAGCGAAGTACAGAAGGCTCATGGGCAGCTTGATTTACCTGTGCAACACACGGCCGGACATCAGTTTTGCGACTGGTGTACTAAGCAGGTTTTCCAATAAGCCCCGGGAGAACCATTGGAGGGCAGGGATGCGGGTGCTGAAATACATCAAAGGCACACTTGATTATGGCATCACCTATACCAAGGGCAACATCTTGACCGGATTCTGTGACTCGGATTGGGCAGGAGACGTGGACAGAAAGAGATTAGTGATAGGGTATTGTTTCACTTGGATCTGGAGTTGTGTCATGGGTCAGCAAGAAGCAACCCACAGTTGCTCTTTCTTCTACCGAGGCCGAGTACAAATCTACATGCTTTGCTTCTTACGAGGCAGTGTGCTTGAGGAGGATTTTGGGGGACATGGGTGCAGTGCAGAACAAGCCTATGCAGTTATCATGTGATAATCAGAGTTGCATGGTGATTGCAAAGAACCCTGTGTTCCACGCTCACACAAAACACATTGAGATTCAATATCACTTTGTACATGAGCTCATCATGGATGGAGAGGTCGACTTGGTGTACTGTCCGACTACAGAGAATGCTGCAGACATCTTCACGAAGGCTCTTGGAAGAGACTTGCTGGAGAGGCATCTTCATCGACTTGGCATTGGGCCGAAAAAGTAAGTTCACTTGCGGGTGGACATTGAGGGGGGGTGTTAGATATCAATGCTCCACTCTCATGTAACTATGTGGGAACCAGCTAACTCTACTTGTAAGCCCCCCATATGAGGAGAAGGCATTTGAGTAGCTCGGTTATCCGTGGTTTGGACACCAGATGGGGGCCATGTGGGGCCTGATGGCTGGATGGCTTCAGATAGAGTTGGCACACCACCAACTAGGCTACATGCAAGTGCGGGAAGGCATCCCTTGACTGACCGCACTGAGGGTAGATGGAGCATTTCCGGGGCAGCCCACTCTCGGGTTGCGGGGCCCATTTGGAGCCTCAAATGATCCCGGATGGCTGTGGGTTGAACGGGGACCATAGGTAAGTTGCTCTATTTTGCGCACCGGTTCTATCGTATGGTCAGTGGCCTATTTTGCCAATCGACCATTTTGGGCAGACTGGATCGGCCACCCAATTGAGCCTAACCGACTACGATTGGTGGCTATATAAGAGCAAGCCCGTGAAGCCCATTTCATCGCTGGCTACAGCAACCTTGATTCCTTAGCATTCAGCCTCCATCTTTTACTGTTTCCAGCATGCCATCAAAGCTTCTTTCACAGGAGCGCACGGCTGGGAGGCAGTGCCATCTATTGTATCAATTCTACAGTAATCAAATTTTTTATTCTCCATACTATCTTGTTTTCTCTCTTGCGTACGAGATCCTATTATCTGTTGAGCACAGACGTTGTATTATTTTCTTACAGAAACAACAAACATAAACATGTGAACATATAGATGCCATCTTCACAAGTTGTAAATCTCAAAAATCTTATAAAAGTCAATATGAATAAGTCGAACAATGTCCCAAAATTTCTACAAACCTAGAGGGAATCAATGGACATTGTAAGTCTTTCAGGGCTACCCTCACCCAAAATGTACTAGTAGTCTCTGTCTTGGAAGCCCTAACCACCATTGGGGCAAGCTTTTATTACCACAAAAGTCACCAAGGCTCATTTGAAAATCTTGCCCCCACTTCTTGCGGTTCTTTAAGAAAATGACATGCATAGTACATTAGCATCTACTTCTTTTGCATGAATGCCACACTTCTGAGATGAAAGCCAATTCCCATTCCATTGGCATTCCTTCAAGATTCCCACAACACGCGAGTCACCGTTGAGACTACACATCTTTGGCACCATTGTCGGGGAGTTCAAGGTATACTTTTGCATTACACTTGACTTCTCTTGTCATTTACCCATTGCTCATTGTTTTAAGCTTAACTTGGAGCTTTTATAGTGGAATTATAGTAGAGGAATGAGTGAAGAATTGTGTGTTTGGATGAAATAAATATGAGAACTACCATTTTCTGTTGGAAAGAATTTTTTATCATGTGAAGCTTGATTTTTATGTTTGTTAGTGTTTTAAAGTGATAGGAAGGTAGTTTAGAGGATTTCTAAGGTTTCTATGATAGGAAACTCCAACAAAAACACCCAAAAATGAAGATGGAAGTCCCTAAACCCTAAACCCTAAACTTAAAAATGAAGATGGAAGCTTTTGAAATTTTGAAGTGGTTTTTGAGTGTTGTCTCATTCATGCACCAAAAGTTGTTGTTTTTTGCTCTTTTTTGCTTAGTGTAGGTAGTTTAGGTTGTGTATAGCACCCACAAACACTCAGAGCTGGAACAAAAACTCTAAAATCGCCAAAAATCACCAAACAAAGGTCGGCAAAATTCATTTTCTCAGACATGTCCTATCCCCAAGGGTCATCGCATCCCCACAGTCAAACATGCATTGACTCGGTGGCTTAGCCCCTATCCCCTCAACTTGACAATTGTTCGCCGTCTAACCTGTCGCCTTAATTAATACATGTCAAAATTTGCTATCCCACCTGTCTGACATGCGTTGACCCGTGGCCTTGAGCCTGTGCCCACATGATTCATCACCTTAATGGCAGCCCTATGACCATTGCCATACTCCCATCCCTCTGAGGTAGCTAACCCACCGACCGTCACTTAAAGTCTATCCCTATGCCCATTGGCTTATAGCTAACCCCTCGACTGTTGCCATACTCACATCCCGCCGACATGATCCTCTTGTCACCTGTTGCTTTAGTGCTAACCCCACGACTATGGGCATACTATCCTCACCCCAACCCGCTGACATCTACATCAATAGTTTATCCCTACGCTCATTGCTATAGGTCTCTTCCTACACCCGTCACCTTACAGTAGCAGCTAACCCTACGACTATGGGGATAGCTCTGGGAACAGACCCACTGTAAAAAATTATAGAACTAAATTTAAGGTAGAGTAGTGTACCTCCGCGGAGATTTTATACATGCGCTTGAGGCCTGGATGAATTTTTTCCAAGGAACCCAATGACAAAGTGAGATCATACTAGCCCAATCTATCACTTAATGAGCATAAAGATCATGGAGGATCAAACCAAATACGGAAAGCCATGGGGAGAGAGACAGGAAGTATGAAACACTCAATCTATTCCAATGTGCTATGTGTGTACTCAACAATACATGATAGGCTTCTTATATAGAGAGAGCCTTTAGAATAGTCAAACCATGTGGGATCCTCTCATCCACATCTCTCCTTGTGGATATCCTCAATCCACATCTCCACATCATGTAGTCCACATCCTAGGGTGGCTACTTTAATTCTTTCCTATACCATACCTTAGCCTTTAATTATGTGCTCATGGCACCACAACTCTCAACACCTCCCCTTGGTGCCATAATCCTTTGGCTACTGCAAGGTGGTCAGATGTGAGTTACAAATCCATCACCTCCCCTTAGTGCTTGCATTGCTACTTAAGGTGGTCAGGTGTGGCTTTTACATGTCAATACCTCCCCTGGGTGCTTTCATAGCTACTCTCAGGTGGTCAGGCTTGATTTACAAACATGTGGGCTAAAGGTGGCAAGGATTTTTGCTTTTCAATGCTTCATGTCGATGGTGTTCACTTCTTCGCTTGACATAGCGTGATGCATGATGCTTTGTTCTTCTTGTGCCTTGATGCTTTATGTGTGGATGCCATGCTTCGTGCTATGGTCATCTCATGCACTTGTGCTTTTGGCATGCTTATGACAATGATGTGTGCATTCATGCTTTGCTTTTCCATTTGTTGCAAAGGTCTTACCAATTGATTTCTTTCAATATTGGTAGTGTCTAATTGCATACAATGATTATGACTTGACAGGCGCGTAGAGCTTGAAAAGACGATCACTTTTCCCTTTTGGAGCATGTACAAATTATTCTTGGATTGCAAGTTACTGCTTGTTGAATTTTTGTGAAGAAGAGGCCTTTGATGATGTGGCTTGGCTATTCACATGATGCTTGCAAGACTGTGCTTGCAGAAGGATTGGTATAACTCTCTACAGCCGCTAGGGAATGACATCCTGGTAGTAGTCAGCAATGATGCAAAATGTCTAGCAAAAGGAAAAGGTACGATTGCTCTCAAGTCAGATGGAGTTGTAAAACAGCTGTCTGATGTTCTTTATGTGCCAAATATCAAGAGGAACTTGTCCGTTTCTACGATCACGGATCGGGACCTCAAAGTTCAATTCGATAAGAATGGTGCACAGATCCTAGATCTTCAAGGAAAGGTCGTTGGTAAAGGTACACGGCGCAACAACATTTACGAACTTTCAGCTTTCAGTGCTCGAGCGGATGTGAAGAACACTAAGCTGTGGCATGAGAGGTTTGGTCATCTAAACCTTAGTTCTTTGAAGGAGATGCATAAAAGTGGAATGATTGCAGACCTACCAGAAATTTCAGATCTACCCGATGTATGTGAAGCTTGCATGATGGGCAAGCAGTATCAGTAGCCCTTTCCTAAAGAGGCCAGTAGGGCAAAGGCTCCTCTAGAGCTCGTTCACACGAACCTCTGCGGAAAGATGGAGATGGAAGCTTTGGGTGGTTCCTTCTACTTCATGATGCTGATCGACGACTACAGAAGAAGGATATGGATATACTTCCTGAAGATGAAAGACGAGGCTTTCAGTAGGTTCAAGGAATGGCATGTAATGGTCGAGAAAGAATCGAGGAGGAAGGTGAAGAAGCTAAGATCAGACAGAGGTGGAGAGTTCACATCGACTGAATTCGAAAGTTACTGCAAAAGTCACGGAATCAAGAGGCAGAAACCCCCGCCACATACATCACAGCAAAATGGAGTAGCAGAATGCAAGATGCGTGTCATCTAATGGGCCAGAGTATGATGAAAGGGAAAGATTTGCCAAAGACTTTTTGGGCTGAAACATGTAACACGGCAGTTTACATCCTCAATCGTAGCTATGCGAAGGCTATGAACGGGATGACTCCACTACAAGCTTTCTCTGGTAAGAAACCTTCAGTTGCACATTTCAGAGTTTTTGGATGTGACTGTTTTGTGCATGTCCCTGATGCAAATGGGAATCGAAGAGCCGGAAGTGTATTAACACAAGTGGCAGTGCGCCAATAGCAATGCCAAGACCACTAAGAGAATCTGAAGTTCAAGAAACCGATAGCATTGGAGAAACTCCAATCTATGAGGGACCGACAAAAACATGCACAATAAACCTTGCCCTTGAAGGGGAGGAAGAAAAACTGGTTTTCATAGGGAAACAACTTCGACAAGAAGATGAAACCAAACTCAAAGCACTCCTAATGGAATACCGTGACTGCCTAGCATGGTCATACAAAAAGATGAAAGGAATTTCACCAGAAGTGGCAGTACACACGATACCTATAAGGGAAGGTGCTCACCCTAAGGTACGTGGACCTTATCGCACAAATCCTAAATATGGCACCATGGTTTATGACGAGCTAGAAAAACTCCTAGATGCCGGATTCATCTACGAGATAGAGCACACTGATTGGGTTTCACCCATTGTCATTGTGCCTAAACGCAACAAGAATGCTCAGAATATGCGTAAACTTAAAAAATGTGAATGCCACCACAATTAGGGATCACTATCCCCTACCCTTAACAGAAACAGTGTTGGAAAAGGTGGCAGGTTCATAAATATATAGCTTCTTGGATGGCTTTAGTGGCTATAACCAAGTGCAAATCACTCCTAAAGACCAATCAAAAATAGCATTTGCTACATAATGGGGTATTTTTGCATATAGAGTCATGCCATTCGGCCTTTGAAATGCCCCGGTCACATTCTAGCAAGTCATGTTCACTGCTTTCAAGTCATTTCTGGATAAGTTTTTACAGGTGTTTTTGGATGATTTGTGCATCCATTCAAACAAACAAGACCACTTCAAATGTCTTGAAGCAGTCCTAATCAAATGCACGGAGTATGGAATCTCCCTAAATCCAACAAAATGCCAATTCATGGTCACCCACGGAGTTGTTTTGGGACACATCGTCTCTCAACATGGGATTGCAACTGACATGGATAAAATCAAAATCATCATGGAATTGCCTCTGCCTACAAATTCTAAAGGTGTAAGGTCTTTATGGGACATGCTGGCTATTTAGAAGATTTATATTGCAGTATGCCATGATAGCTAGACCACTTTACAAATTATTAGTGGAATTCTTATGGACCGAAAAGTGTGACCAAGCTTTTGAGCTTTTAAAGTGGCACCTAATCACAACACCCATCCTTATATCTCCCAATTGGGATATTGATTTTCATGTTCATACTGATGGATCCAAGTATGCAATTGGGAGTGTGCTTTGTCAACCTAGTGAACGTAAGAAAGACTACCCATTCTACTTCGCCAGTCGATAACTCAATGATAAAGAGATCAATTATACAACCACAGAAAGAGAAGCCCTAGCAATGGTGTATAGTGTAAAGAAATTTTGGCACTATCTACTGGTGGGGTGGCAAATGATTCTATCTTCTACACCGACCATCAAGCATTGCTTTATCTTGTGAACCGTCCGTGTACTACAGGAAGAATAACCAAATGGCTCCTCTTGCTTCAAGAATTCAACTTTAAAATAGTGGTCCGCAAAGTGCCCAACACTACATTGCCGATCACATGTCTCAACCAAAAGTCGGGAGAAGAAGCCACTAGAGTCAAAGACAACTTACCAGATGCCACACTATTTCAAATAGATGTTCTAGAGTGGTGTGGAGATATCACTGGGTACTTGATGGCAGGAAGACCACCCCCTGAAATGAAAGCAATAGATGCCAGAAAATTGATTCTAAAGGATTCACCCTATCAACTCATTACAGGACAACTATATAAGATGGGCAAGGACCAGATATTAAGATGTGTAATGCCTCATGAGATCATGCTAATGCTCAGTGAAGTCCATGAAGGCATTGCAGGAGGACACTTCCACAGCAAGAAAAGTTATCCTTGCAGGCTACTGGTGGCCAACACTCTGGGCAGATCCCTATGAATATGTAAAAGGTTGTGATGTATGCCAACGGACTACTAAACCACAACACAAAGACTTCAATCCCCTAACAACAATTGTTGCACAAAAACCATTTGGAAAATGGGGGATTGACAATGTGGGTCCCATACATCCAGCAGCAAAAGGAACACAGGCACACTACATCATTGTGGCCACTGATTACTTTACAAAATGGTCTAAAGCTAAAGCAATTAGAAAGGCAGATGCCAGAAGCACAACAAGATTCTTATACGAAAATGTGATCACCCGATTCGGATACCCCTTTGAAATTGTGTCAGATAGAGGCACACATTTTGTCAATGAGGTAATCCAAGAACTCTTGTCTAGCTTCATGGTAATCCATAGAAAAAGCACACCCTACTATGCCCAAGAGAATGGCCAGGCCGAATCCACCAACAAAATAATATGCATTATCCTCACCAAGGTAGTAGAACCACAGCGTTCTAATTGGGCAGAGAAACTGAATGCAACCTTATGGGCATACAAAACCACATTCAAGGTCAGGAGTACAGGGAACACACCTTTTCAATTGGTGTACGGCCTTGAAGCTGTGGTCCCACTCGAATTTGTAATACCAAGTCCATGTATAGCAGTACAGGAATGCATGGGAGACCATGAATCCTTGAAAGAAAGGCTCTATCAGTTGGAGAAGCATACAGAGACAAGACTAGTCGCCTACCATGCCATGACAAAAGAAAAACGCAGAAGAAAGGCATGGATTGATAAAAATCTGAAAGCTAAAGACATCAAGGAAGGCGACTTAGTTCTGTTATACAATGCCAAAGTACACAAGGTGAAACTAAAGTATCTAGGCCAAGGACCCTACCGAGTACAAAAGATGAATCCCATCGGAGCTGTACTGCTAGAAACATTGGATGGAGTCCAATTCAACACAACAATAAACGGGAGATGACTGAAGTGCTACTACATCAACACGCAAGCCATCCCTGACAAAAATGAAGATTTGGGAAACCAAGTCTTCCTTAGTCAGGATTAGATTGTATCACGAGCACCCACTAGCATATGCACATTTTTGCACATATAATTTGCACTAGATTGTTACATGCACAATAACTAGCATATGCACATTTTTGCACATTTAGGAAGACCTAATCAATTTCGTATTAGGGATGATTGAGTCTTAGTTTCCCTATTAAATCCCACAAATAAGCATATAGTTAGACACATCACGTGCACTCACACGATTTTGCATAGGCACATAATAGATTGCATCAATAATAGTATCACACACTTTCATTCCATATTCTTAAAGCATGCAATGAATTCACAAGCAGGAAAACAAGCTATGCCAAAACTCAAGATGAATTGGCAAAAGAGTCTGCAGCCTCAGCAACGAGACCCCCACCAAACATCACAGCTGTCTCCTCTATGCAAAAATATTAGACTTGCATACAAATTATCTACAGAGCCATATCCCACTTGTGGATCTAATCACCTCAATGCCCAAGAAATAACGCAGCTCTTCCAAATCCTTTATCTCAAACTTCTGCTTCAATAGCATTTTCACATGAAGGATATCTTCATCACTATCATCACAATCACCTGTGATGATCAAATCATCAACATAAATAACAAGTAGCATAATGCCTTTCTCTATTTTTCTCACATAAAGTGAGAAATCTGCCTTGGAAATCTAAAAGCCAATAGTTAAAAGATATTGTCCTATCTTGTCAGACCATGCTCTGGGTGCTTGCTTCAAGCCATACAAGGCTTTCTTCAACCTACAAACAACAGGATGAATAGAATGCACATAACCTAGTGGGTACTCCATATAGACCTCTTCTTGCAAATCACCATTCAAGAAGGCATTCTTTACATCCATCTGATGTAAAGACCATCCCTTTGATGCATCCATAGCAATGACTGCTCTTACAGTTGCCATCCTTGCAACCAGACTAAATGTTTCTTCATAATCAATGCCATATGTCTATGCATAACCCTTGACAACTAATCTTGCCTTCTATTTGCTCACAGAACCATCTACATTGTGCTTCACCTTATAAACCCACTTGCAGCCAATTGCATTCTTGTCTTTAGGAAAAGGCACCAATTCCCATGTAGCATTTGCTTCCAAGGCATCCATTTCTTCATCCATGGCTTTCTCCCATTTTTCTTTTCCCATGGCTTGCTCAAAAGAAGTGGGTTCTGGTTCTTGTATCACTTTGCTAATATAGGCATAGTGAATGGCTGTAAATCCATCGTATTTCAGCCTATCCACAGGATACTTCACTCTGGTAGACCTGCGCAAAATAGGCTCACTACTAGGTGCTCTCCAAACATCCCTTGTCTTCCTTACTCCACGTGTAACAATAGAAGGAATACCCAACTCATCATCAAGGCTCTGTTCTGAGCCACTGGATTCACCATCCACATAAGAGTGACCTGCATTCACATCAACCATGGGCTGATCTACTTTCTCTTTTCCCTTTCGTGATACTTGCATACCACTATCTGCATTGCTTTGACGAGATTCTCCAGATCTCAATCTGCCTATCCATGGCAAAGTATGTGAACCACTGCTAGAGGACACTACAGGTCCACTAATATTTTGTGATTACTGCCGTGAATTCTGTGTAGCATTACCATTTTGTGCATCTACATCATCAATCACATTTACTGGTTTATACCAGCTGCTCATCTCATCAAAAACAACATCTCTGCTCACTATAAACTTACGAGTAGAAGGGTTATAGCATCTATACCCTTTCTGCTGCAGAGAATAGCCAATAAAGATGCACTTCTCAGCTTTTGGATCCAACTTGGATCTCAACTCATCTGGCACATGAACATAGGCAATGCAACCAAAAACTTTCAAATGAGAAATATCTGGTTTCCTACCAGTATACCTCTCCTCTGGCGTCATGCCATGTATTGCTGCAGTGGGAGTCCTGTTCATTATGTAGACTATTGTAGCAACTGCTTCAGCCCAATAATAATTTGGCATGTCTTTTTCATTGAGCATGGCATGAGATGCCTTTCCAATATGCATGTTTTTCCTTTCTGCAAGTCCATTTTATTGTGGGGTATGACTGCATGAATATTGCTGCTTTATGCCATGCTCCTACAGGAACCTCGCAAACTCATTTGAGAGGTACTCTCCCCCTCCATCTGACCTTAGGCATTTTATTTGCAGGCCTATTTCTTTCTCAACCATAGCTTTAAAAGCTTTGAAATGCCCAAACACTTCACTTTTCTTTTTCATAAAATACACCCAAACTTTTCTGCTGTAGTCATCAATAAAAGTGACAAAATAATGACATCCTCCAATAGATGCAGCTTTAGTAGTCCACACATCAGAGTGGATTAATTCCAATGGCCTCTTACTCTCTTGAACATGTCTAGGAAATGGTTTCCTTGCCTGTTTTCCAAATTAATAAGCTTCACATACCTTATGCATTTCTGCAACCTTGAACTTAGGCAATCCTGCAATAATATTTTGGGCCTGCATTAATTTAAGTCGCTATACATTAACATGACCAATGTGTTTATGTCAAACATCAATATCTGCAACTACACTGGTCCCATGTGCAAACATTGCTGCACTCAATTCAGGCATGTCTGCATCCAGCGTAAACATCCTGCCCTTCTTCTTCCCTTTTGCTATCACGCGACCTTTATTTTTCATATCCTCAACAACGCATCCATGAGGATTAAATCTGACCTACAAGCCCTGCTCAACCATTTGACCAACAGAAACCAGGTTCTTGGTGATATTCGGGACATGAAATACATCAGACAGGTATTTCTTTTTCCCATCCTGCATAGACAAAGGAATTTTACTAATCTGCACAATAGGATGTGCAGTATCATCACCAATCTCCACAAATCCTAGTCTTTCCATTTTCCTTGCATCCTGCATCCATTCTGCATGACCTGTCATGTGGTTTGATGCACCTGAGTCAACATACCACACATCATTGCTTTCTTCTACACTTGTCATAGAATTGGTCATGTGCTGCACCATAAACAAATGCTCATTTCTGTCATCACCCTGTCTACTAGAGGATCCATAATTGCCTTGCTGCAATTTTCCATTCATGATGTCATTTTGCTTTTTGTAGCAGTCTTTAGCCATATGACCCATTTTACCATAGTACTAGCATTCAACAATTTTGTTTGCATTTTGGTCTCTCTGCCATCCACCACGACCTCTTTGGCTCCCCCTGCCTCTAAAGTTACCACATCCTCCTCCATAGGATTGGTTTCCTTGAATTTGCTGCATATTCTGATTTTTGCCACGACCTCCAGATCGGCCTGCTCTACCTCTGCCTCTACCTCTTCCAGCATTTGAGTAGAATACAGTTTCTTTTGAAGTTCCTCCTGAAGAAGATGCACCACCATTTCTCTACTCTTCAGAAATTAGAAGAGCAATCAACTCCTCAAAATCAAGAAATTTTTCACCGACGGCAACGGATCTCCGAAATTTTGCATAATCCTTTCCTAGACCATTCAAGGTCACTGAAACTAAATCATCATCTTCCACTGGCGACTTAATGGAAGCAAGTGCATCTGCAATCTTCTTCACCTTCATGTGGTAGTCATTGATGCTCATATTTTCTCTCTGCACATTATGCAACTCCTGCTTGAGCTGCATTTTCCTAGCTTGTGTATTTGTGCTGTACATTATTGTCAAAGTATCCCACGCCTCCTTCGGCGTGCTTGCATCCTGAATATGCACAATCATAGAATCTGAAATACTGATAGACAGCCAGTACATAACTTTTCTGGCTCTGTCATGCCATCCTTTAAATGCCTGCAACTCTTGTTGATTGGGAACATTAGGAATAACTGGTTATTGTTCAGCCCTAGTAATGAACTCCCAATAGCCTTTTCCCTTAAGGAAATTCGTCATTCTAAACTTCGATGCTTGGAAGTTGTTCTTGTCAAGCTTTTCAGTGACTATCTGTGAAAGAGCATCAGATGCCATTACAGAACACTGCAAAAATATTCTGTCACTGCAAAAAACACAACTTCTGCCTCACAAGGGAAAATCTGCAAAACTGACGAAAGTGGTATTTGACCACACATTCACTTCCTAGTGATGATTTTGCATCAACAGGCAATAAGAATGATTCTGTCACTCCCAATATCTCTGCGCACATGCATACGATGCAATTTTTGCGGTAACTTTTCACCAACCTACGGAACAATGGTCGCATAGCAAAAACAGGGCACTTTTCTGAGTGCCTACGGAAAACTTCCTCCACCAAAACGGGCCTCGAAATGGCCTCGAATCAAAAAAATAATGTCAATCCTGCAACATAAACTACCCTTTCGCCACATCGCGAAGGGCGTCCCAATCTGAGACAGTGCACTCTTGCACTTTTCGGCTGTGCTACCTGCAGAGATTTGCTCCCAAACTCAAAAAAGGAAAGCAACACTGATCCTCTTACCAAGACACCGCAAACTTGGTTTGCTTTCTTGAGCTCCTTACCATGAACCAAACTCTAATGCCATGTGAAGAGAGTGGGAGAGAAGTAAGGAGTCTCACTTGCAGCTTTCTCACATACACAATGGGGGAATACACACAAAGGTGGAGGCTAAAAACAGTTTTCCTCTTCTTAGTTGTGAAAGCCAAAAGTATCTCTCTTAGTACAAAAGGAATAGGTGAACCCTATATGTGGGTCTCAAACCAAACTCAGCTAACCTAGGTGGCATACTAACTGAGCCACTAACTAGAGTACATAAAGATAGCTGTCATCTAGCTATTATTCATGGGTGGTGTACGAACCGCATTTGCAGCTAGCAAGTCGGTGACATAAATGCACAACGGTCACCCTGGCATATCATGAGTGGAGCTCGATATCTCAACAACAATTGCTTGGAATACCAAAGTAGAACTCAACACAATGCCCCAAAGAGTGTGGGCTTCATTCCATTATGGGGTATTTATACAAGTTGGAGAGCTTCTCTCTGTGCATGTAGGAATTGTAACACATTCTCTCTCTACATGTAGAACCTGCATATAGAAGTTGCATGTAGGAGTTGCATGTAGGAGTTGCATATAGAACTCGCATGTAGGAGTTGCATGTAGAACTCGCATGTAGAACTCGCATGTAGGAGTTGCATGTAGGAATCGTATGTAGAACTTACATGTAGAACATGCAAGTTGGATTTCTAAGAGGGATTCTTTCTAGCCTTATGTAAGTACAAGGGGAGCTTTGCCGCTACTCTACACACACATTCTGTTCTACCTAAGTCCATGTTGGAACAGAGACAACAATCTCAATGTCTCTATAGAGAAGCTCCGCCTCCAAATAGCTCATCCACAGCTCCCACAATGACTGGGCAACACTAGAACAGCTCCTGGAGTCTCAATGCCTCCATCGACCGCCGTACATACGACGGACTTCTGCCAGCGGCTCCTATCAGTGCCTAAGACACTTGTCTTCTTATCTGCTCGTGACTCCAGCTCCTACTATAGCGCCACCCAGCTATATCCAAGGCGACCTCATTGTATCCAAGGTGCCTCCATGCCTCTCCAATCAACCATGAGCCAGCAAGCTCAGGCCCAAAGCAAACAACTTGCACCATCTACAATAAATGAGCACTCGACCTCTTTTTGCCTCCCACGAAATGGCTAATAGTCCGCATGCAACATCGACCTACTCAGACGCTGCTTTTGTAACCACCCGGTAGCTCTAACTCTTCAAACGAGCAACACCAACGAGCCCTCTAAGGCACTTCTCCATCACGTATGCGATCGGTTCCTTCACCGACCGACTGAATGTACACAGCAACCTGACTTCCACGAGCCCTCAAGCTCCTATGCCATAGCTCTCTGCAGTATCGCCTCGTTGCAGTAGCAGTAGCTCCCTACTACAATGCCAGACACAGGGGGCACTCCATCAACAACGTCCATGACTAGTTCCACAAGCTCTGCACTACACAAGGTGACTTGATAGAAAAGCCCAATGGTGCAAAGATTCTAGTAGCATCTCCTTTGATTCCGATTAGTGCCTAGCTGACACGTGGTAGATAAGCCATGGGGCTAGGTGAGGCAATCAGGTTGCCAGGTCCTAGGTGCCACATCATGAAATAAGATCCCCACCTACCACATCACCTCTACCAACAGGCATGCCATGTCATCTTTGACTAGTTGACTACTACATCAGCATACGGGCCCTAGTGCCATCTCATCATTTACCACATCAGTAGTGATGTCAACATACGGACCCTAGTGCCACATCAGTAATGATGTCAGCATCCATGTCACCTCCCACATCATACTGACATATCAAGCCAGCTCAACTGCCATGTCATCCTATCACCTTAGCAGGCCATGTCATCACTACCATGTGGCAATCCCCTGCTAGGCACAGTGCAAGCACACTCCGTGCACCCATTTGCCACATCACTATGCTTCCTAGGCACACCCCTTCATAGGCACTGTATGTTCACTTAGCTGCAACACACTGCTCCACAGGGACAGTCCCTCTAAGCATTGTATTTTCATGTGAACACATCTACCACACCATCACTATGCATTTCACTCTTTTTTTCCCCCTCCACCTAGATCAAGTCGTATCTCTTGATCCAGGAAGAATTTGAGGGCACTCCAAAAAGGAAAAACACTCGATTTTTGGTGCTCTACGTACATTTTGGCACAAGTATCACACACTTTTTTGCCTCGATGACCAATCCACTTCCTTCACGAAGATTAGCCTCTACATCGACGCATCTGACCCAGCACCTAAAACAAACATAGAAAGGAATTATTTGCTACTTTTTCATCATTCTTTCGGCATTGTGCACATCATTTCAAGCCTTGTAAAGCCTCTTGGCTATTCCAAGCATCATTTGCAACAAGCCTTGTAAGAGATTGGATTATATATTGTAGTTCTATCTTCACCGACAATTCAAATTTCACTTGACATGGTCAGTGTTTTGCAGTTGATTTAGACAGTGATTTCACAGACACTTTGAGTACATTTTTTGCACCATGTCTATGACTAACAATCTCAATTTGGAGGCATCTGCTAAGCTAAACAACATGGAAATACCGAATGGAGACAATTCTTGTACTTCGGGACAAATGGGGTATGTCGATGGTTCGACACCTAGACCATTGGACAATCCAGTCATAGCAGTAGCTCTACTCCACCTATTGTCATAGCACCATCATAGCAGGATCAACAGCGGGACCTCTAGCTACACCAACAGTTTTCGCACTAGTAGCAAATCTTGCCATTTCCCAAGCACATGCAGAATGAGACAAGAAAGACAAGTATGCATATCATCTGATCAAGCAGAATGTGCAAGATGGCATGCTAGGATAGCTCAACATAGTTAAGACATTAAAAGAAGCATGGGATATGTTTGCAGCTCTCTACAAGTCCAAGAACACTTCCAAGATTCTCACACTGAGAAACCAAATCAACTAGAGCTTTCACAACAGCAATGAAACCAGTCATGCTTATGTACTCAAGGTCAAGGATTGCAACAATCAACTCGCAGCACAGCAAGAGAGACTATGAATCCTGCAAAAATGGTTCAAGTCATCTTGAATGGACTAGGAGAGGGATACAAGAATCTAGTCCATAGTATTGCCATCCAACAGTAAATTTCGACACTAGAAGAGCTCCACTCAGTCTTACTAGTGAAGAGCTCAGGACACAAGCCATTCATGCACACAAAGGTCATTCCAATGATCAAGCATTCGTAGCTTCAGATAGCATTAGAGGCAAAGGCAGAGGCAGAGGTTTATCATTCCACCGAAGTGGTCATCATCAGCAACAAAGTCATCAGCAAAGTCAGCATCAACATCATCCTTAGCAACATCAACATCAGCAAAGAGGAAATCATTCCAATCGAGGAAGATTCCAAGGACAAGGGAATGCATCCACCAACATGTCAAACATTCAATGCAACTACTATCATAAGTTTGGATGCTATGAAAAATATTGCCGCAAGAAGCAGTACGACCAAGGCACTCAATCCAATAGCAATCGAGGGAATTTCTAAGGAAGAGGAAGTCATCATGGTGGATATTCAAGTCACAGTCTCATTATGCCAATGAACCTGAGAACATGTTCCTTGCAAGCGAGGATATGCAAAAGATTGATACAGTGTATCTTGACACTAATTGCAATTCAAAAGAGGATTTCAGTTATCAAGTTGACCAAGCAGATCAGGATCTGTGGTACATTGACAGCGGTGCATCATCTCATATGACAAAGCATCAGGAATGGTTCACAGAGATGAAACCATTAGAAGGTCAGAAGAATGTCATCTACACAGCAAATAATACACCAAACCCAGTTCAAAGGAAAGGAATTGTTCCCATGAAAAATTTCACTGGTATGAAAGGATTGGTGAAAGATGTACTCTATGTTCCAAATCTTAGCAACAACCTCTTTTCAATAGGTCAAATGATGAAACAGAACTATCGAGTCATCTTTGACAGTGATGAACGCACGATCAAAGACAAATCCAGAGGATATCAACTAGTAGGAAAAGCAATCAAGGAAGGACGCTTGTTCAGAATGCTAGCTTCAATACTAGATTTGCATGCCATGTCAGCTCAACTGCAATAGATGCCACTTTATGCAAAATGGCATAAGAGATATGGACATGTCAATTTCAAAATCTTGATAGAACTCAGAAATCAGAATATGGCAATTGGAATTCCAAAACTTCAATTTCTTGGAAAATTTTGTGAAGCATGCTGCTTCGATAAACGAAAGCAAACCAACTTTGGCAGAAGCACCTCTCAAGCATGAGGTATTCTTGATTTGATTCACACAAATGTATGGGGTTATCCCTAGCCCGCAACGTCAATGGTTCACTTTACTACTTGACTTTCATCGATGACTACAGCAGATATTGTTGGGTTTACTTTCTGAAAGAGAAATTTGAAGACTTTTCCAGATTTCAAGAATTCAAAGACATGGTAGAAAACCAGACATGCAGAAAGATCAAAGTTACGAGATCAAACAGAGGAGATGAATACATTTCTTTAGCATTTATGAACTTTTGTAGAAGCCACAGCATTCGAAGATAATTCACATGTGCAGATACTCCTCAGCAGAATGTAAGAGTTGAAAGGAAGAACGGTACTTTAGCAAAAAGTGCTAGAGAAATGCTCAGTGAAAAGCATCTTCTGAATCAGTATTGGGTAGAAGCAATAGACACTACAAACTACTTGCTTTATTGGCTTCCAACCGAATCGTCAATATAGGGTATGACACCTTATAAAGAATTCATTGGACACAAGCCACGCATTGGGCAGTAGAAAATTGGATGCAAAGTCACGAAAATGCATCATGGTTGGCTACAGTGAAGAAATCAAAGCATACAAGTTGTATGATCCCATCAATCGCAAGGTCATTATCTCCAGAGATGTAATCTTTGATGAGAATCAGAATGGAAAACCTCAAATACACAAGAGATAGACGCACCGATTACAAAGTCATCTACAAAAAAGGTTGATGAAGAAAAGCAAGAATTGCCAGAAGCACCTCGAGAAGAACCACAGCAACTCAGACGGTCTACTAGGGAAAGCAGACCACCAGCCAGATTGACATATGCTCAGAAAAGCAAAGAAATTCAGGTTGAAACCACCAACTATGATCTTATGACTACCATCATGGCTACAAAAGAGCCAATGTACTTCGAAGACGCAGTTAACAAGCAAGAATGGCAAACTGCTATGAATGAAGAAATGGAAGCTTTGTATAAGAATAATATTTGGGAATTATGCGACCTTCCACTAGGAAAGAAGTCCATAGAAAACAAATGGGCATACAAAGTGAAGTACAATCCACATGGAAGTATTGAAAGATACAAAGCCAGACTAGTTGCAAAAGGATTTGCACAGTAGTATGGTCAAGATTATGATGAGACTTATGCTCCAGTAGCAAAGATGGATTCCATACAGTTCTTGATATCACATTTCTCAATGGTTACCTGGATGAGGAAGTCTACATGCAACAACCAGCAGATTATGTTAAGGAGAATCAGGTTTTCCATTTCAACAAAAGTCTCTACGGCTTAGAGCAAGCAACCAGAAGCTAGTACAACAGAATCGACAAGTATTTTGTTGATCTGGGATACATGAAATCCAATGCAGATCATACTCTCTACTACAAAGTTCAAGGGAAAGACATCACTATTGCACTTTTGTACGTAGATGATCTGATTGTAACTGGAAGCAAGGATAGCTTCATCAAGAAGCTAAAACAAGACTTATCTGCAAAGTTTGACATGAAATATCTTGGACTTATGTACTATTGTCTTGGAATTGAGTTCTAGAGAGATTCAGAAAGCACCTTCATGAGTCAATTGAAATATGTTGACAGTCTCCTGAAGAAGTTTCATATGGCACATTGCAAGATTGCACTCCCATGGAACAGAGTTTGAAACTTTCTAAAGATTTAGAAAATCCTACAGTCAATGATAGGTTCTATTGGCAGCTCATCGGATCTCTTATATATCTGACTATCACATGGCCAGATATTTGTTATGAAGTAAGCTCACTAGCACAGTTTATGTCAAATCCGAAATGGTCTCACTAGAATGCAGCCAAAAGAGTCTCAAGATACATCAGAGGTACAAGACAATTTGGGATAGAACATAGGGGAAGTCACCCAAGGTTGCATGGATATTGTGACAGTGACTATGCTGGAGATCATGAGACTACTAGATCGACACAAGGACATGCATTTTACCTTGGTCAAGGTGCTATATCATGGTTGTCATTCTTTGTCTTCGATTGGAGTAGAATATAGAGAACTCACTACAGGTGCATGTGAGGCTATCTGGCTCAGAAGACTATTGTCAGAAACAGACTACTTTGATGAATCAAAGCCAACAACAATATATTGTGATAATCAATTGGCTCAAGCATTGGCCAAGAATCCAATATATCACTTGAGAAACAAGCACATTGATGTTAGAGAGCACTTCATTAGAGAAAGAGTGTTACTTGGTGACATCACACTGTAGCACTGTGATAGCAAAGACAATGTTGAAGACATCTTTACCAAACCACTCGGTAAAGAGCTTTTCGAGAAGCATCGACAAGCTCGTGGTTTGACGCAAAGGAAGGACATTCCCATTAAAGGGGTGTGATGGAATGTAATGCTCAGTCCTTCTTCAATTCCCCAGAATCATTATCTTGAGGAAAGGCCTACTTCATGATATTGATCTTGAGGGAAGGTGTTGAGAGACCATGCTCAACATCATGTGATCATATGTGCATAGCACTAACCCAATAGAGTGCTATAAAGGAAAGGGTTAGATGTCGTAACCCTAACCCTAAAAGGGTTTGTATATATTCTACATTTTCACCTAAATCTAGTGTACAATTAGTCATTTGTGGTGTGCTCTCTAGCTGTGCGGTCTCTCCTCATCTCCACTCTTCTCCTCTCCCCTCTTCATATTTTGTCAATTCTGAAGGTACATGGCATTGAATGGAAAGGAAATGGAAAGACTAAAATGAAGATACAAGTGCAAAGAAATGATAGCCAAAGTACTCACATGATAGAAAGCTTTATGTTGACTAACATGAAAAGACTCAAGACTATATAGTGTGAGCCTTTAGACTCTAGAAAGTCACAATGCATATGGGATAATCTCCCATATAACATGTGGCACTATCTAGGACTCACTAGACTATAAAATAAGTCCTAGGGACTGCACCAACATCCTGAAACTTGGCCAGGCCTGATAGAGAGACCCATCAAAGACAATAGAAAAGGCTCCCACAATACATCCTCCCCTGGCTTCATAACAATACTTGGTAGGAAGCCACACACCACTCATAAAGGAAATAAAACATCATTTGAGGAGGACTATCCAAGGCTGAGAACCTTTATTGCCTCAAGGACACAAGACTCATTATTACAAGCATTTTTGGGGGACTACCCAGGGTAGAGTACCCAAGCACACATAGAATAGATCAGAAAGAAAAGTCCCGATCATCAGGCACATAGACCTCTGAATGGAGAGAGAGATCTCTGATGTCGGCAGTGAGAGCCTGAGTCGGTGTCGAAGCGTCATCTTCTTCTTCGTCTTCACTTGTTGCAACCCCAACCAAGTTGGCATGATCCTTGTTTTGTTACTTGCAAGCTTCTTGAAGCAGCGATCCTCGATGTGACCAAGCTTCCCACAGTGATTGCATTTGAAAGGCTTGAATTTGCCTTTGCCCTTGGAGTACAGTGCACTGGAGTCCAGAGTGTCTACATACCGTCTTTCATGATCAATGAGCATAGCAACCATAGGCTCATAACCCATTTGTGTCACATGCAATGTTGGTATGATCTCCCAGTACTTAGAAATTTCCTCAATGCTCGAGAGGAGCACAACAACTTGATCATCTTCCCCTACAGGGGCCTTCAGACTAGCAAGCTGAGTGACAAGGGATTCCATATGATTCAAGTGAGCAAGAAAAGAGTCTTCATGCTTCATTTGCAGCTTGAAGAATTCATGTCTTAGGAATACCTTTGAATTGATGACTTTCTTACCGAACAATCCTTAAAGAGGAGAAGGGAGAATAGCGTCATTGGCCTCCCTCACCTCAACCTCTTGGAAGGGAAAGGGAAAGAGAGAGTAGGGCTAGGAACATGGCTCTGATACCACATGAAGGTACATGGCATGGAATGGAAAGGAAATGGAAAGACTAAAATGAAGATACAAGTGCAAAGCAATGATAACCAAAGTACTCACATGATAGAAAGCTTGATGTCGACTGATATGAAAAGACTCAAGACTAGTACAAGACTATATAGTGTGAGCCTCTAGACTCTAGAAAGTCACAATGCATATGGGATAATCTCCCATATGACACATGGCACTATCTAGGACTCACTAGAGTATAAAATAAGTCCTAGTGACCTAGGACACACAAATACACTCACTTTGACTTAATATTCCAGCAAATTCTAGCCAAGGCAAATATGTTAAGATATAGCCTGTGACCACCAGCCTCACCACCACCCCTCAATCCACCTCCACCCCTGCCACTACCACATTCACTTCTTGCATGACCTCCACTCCTCCCATTAGTACACTTAGACCTACATCTGGCACCGAAGGCCCATCCACCATACCCTTTTGGCATCCCCAAGACGAAGACCTAAAATATAATGTCAATACCTTAAAGGAAATCACTGTGGATGACAAAGGGACCACCATCATAGCTCGCATGAGGCAAGTTATGGCTATGAAGTTTGACTCAAATATATGAGATCCATAGCCAAGGCAAGACCGCGAAGGAAAAAATACTATGTCATAGAGATGCTCAAGCAAGAGTACCAAGTACTACCAATTCATGAGTTTGATACTCCCTATATGCTTAGATGCATGGGCGATGTACTCAAGCATCACCGATCAGAGATCCATGATGCGGTGAGCGAGGGTAGTAGGCCAAGTCTTTCTCATGTAAATAAGTTAAATTGGAAGAGTGAAAAGCAAGAGCTTAAGACAATTTAGAGATGTGGGACAGCTAGCGGAAGGCAGCAAGTGCACGTATGCGAACTACGGGTGCTTCAAACCTCGAGAGTGGTGGCATGAAAGGAATTGAGGCATGGGTGGTAAGTATATGTGTGTTGTAACATACTTCCTTTAGTAATTTTTAGTTTGGTTTGAACATATTGTTTTGCTCATAGCACTTCATCTAATGTTTTTAATTTGGGTTCACAAGCTTTTCAAGATCAATTGATTCCCTATGAAGAAAGAGTGAATATAATTATGTATATGCACATGGCAGGCAGGCGAGGAGTTGGAACGCGAGGGAGTACCCATCAACAACTAGAGTGCAATGGAGAGTCGCCATGTAAGTCTCCGATCCTTCTTGTTCTCAATCATGTTTGACCTTTCCATTCTTACAATCAAGCTTTAGTATCTAAACTATTTCATGCAACATTCTTAGGGCACGACTTAATAAAGCGAGGACATAGGTGAGGGCACTCAGGGAGGAGGCAACGTGAGGGAGGAGATCAACATGATAACGAGGATGATCTAGATGAGGAGGTCGATTAGATGTAGCCACCCTTCAGGCATTTTGCCATTTTGTACGCCTCTTTTTTTTTTGTAATACCCTCTTTGGAAGGGAGTTTTTGTAATAATACATGATGCAAGAGTTTTAGGCAAATTTACAATTTTGTAGCTCGGATGGCATGCTTTCATTTTTGTATTGCCTTATAATAAAAAGATATATAGCAGTGTTGAATGGGGCTAAAACGAGCCTCATTCTTCTCCATAAAAGAAAAAAATTTGAAAACACAGCATCAATATGGCCATCGGGGGCTGACGGCCATACCGACGTGTCGTTACTATCAGATCCATCAAGACCTGACACCGATACTGATGGGCACTTTTCGACAGACATACCAATGGACACAACAACGTTTTTTCCATCAGCAAAATAAAATTCCCAACATATCTTATGTCCGAAATATGCGTCAAAAACCAGCCAATACCTTGTAGTGACTTTCATCTTTGATTTCTTTCATCCTCTCCCATGGGGAAGGGTTCATGTCCTCTACCAATTACTTCACATGCACAACCTCTTTACTGGCAATAGAAGGTTCAATACGTGCACTTGCTTTCTTCTGTCCTTTCACCTCTTACTCTTCCCAATTTATGAAAACATTATCTATTAAATTTCAAATTTCACATAGTTAAAATAGATTATCATATCCTCAACATATCACTTGGGCAACCTATATCTCTTTAATGGCAAGGACATGCAGGTCTCACTAGTAATGAATCCTTAAATTCAAATTTACAATATTCATTTTCATTGCAAGTAGTTTTAAACTCGTTATGATAAAAGAAAACTCTCTCTATCATTGTCCTAGACTTTATGTAACCATTGTCATTACTACGATCAAATGCAAGAATCTTTGCTTCCTCAATTATCAACTTCGTAGTATAAACCTTATGAAAATGATTGTTTGAATACTCTATAAATGCAATTGCTACTTTGCTTTGACTAGCATGATTCATCAAGAATGTAATACCTATATTCTTCTATGAAATGATTGCTTGGAAGGACATTGATTGGGATCAACTAACACGAACCCAATCTACACCTATTGCATGAGGATTTTTTTGCATCCTGCCCTTTGTATTTTCAAAATGCTTGGAATAATGGTTGTGCAAGACAGCATAGTCATGTTGATGGATCAACAAATGGATGAAGAATTTGATTGATATTCAAGCAGAATGTTTATTGATCAACCAATTTTCATTTCCATCTTTGTTTGCATTTGATTGAAATTTGATTTTGGTTGCTATCAATGATCCCATCACTTATAGATGCTCCCACTGCGCCTATATCTCTACTCTCTTCTTCATCTTTTGAGGAATGTGTAAAACAACTTCCTTGTCTTGTCCTTCATGGAATAAGCTTTTCTTTATCTATCAGCTCAACTCTTGGAGGATGGACATTTTACTCTAATTGCAATAGGAGGGGTAAAAGTATTACTCACTAGTAATGAGCCTCGTTAGGAATATTTTTCCTTTACTAGTTTCAGAGTTGGAGAAGTAATACAATGTGTAAATGCCAACAAGTCTTCTTGAGAATCTGGGATAAAACTTGCAATTTCCAATCACTTCTCTTCGTTGCTCTCTCTTTCATGATCTTCATCACTTGACCAGATGTTTGTTGCAAATTTTCTATTTGCTTTGTTACATATGTGGCCACATCCTACACAAGAGAACAAAATAATAAGAATCACCTATAAGAGTTTAAATTTGCAAAATATAACAATCAAAATTCTTAAATTATAAAAACTAAACCAAAAAACCAACTTAATTCAAGATCAATCGAGTATCTCATGGCCTTCCATGACTCGGGCAAGTGTAGCTTGAAAGCCGTTTGCTAAGACAACCTTCAAAGTAAGCTTTGCTTCAAATATACCTGCCAAGAATGTTGTTCGTAGGACATCATAATCTGCAAAATGGGCCACTACATATGGATTGAGCTATCTGATGGCCTTGCTCGATAGCATACCTATAAACTTTTACTACTTCTCTACATCCCCAAACATACTTTCCAAGCCACTTCATTGCATTCCCAATTATGTGACATGATTTCCCATGTCTTTTCTTTGGCGACCCTTGAACTCGAAAAACTTCCACTTCAAACTTGTTGCTTTGGGATTCATCAAAGGGGCACCTGTTGTAGGCACAAGTGGAATGGCACCTAGTGGCTCAATGCATGAAACAACACCTAGTGGTCCAACTATTGGAGGTTGAACTACTATAGTGGATTTTGTTATATTATTTGTTGAATTTGTAGTTTTTGTTATTGTTGACAATTTTGTTGTTGGTGTGGCCATGCCAGTAGGGTTACCCGTAGTTGTTCGTCTTCTCATCGTTTTGAAAGGGATTGCAAATTCTATCTCCCCACGATCATGCATAAATACATTCATTCTATGCATATTTTTAATCCTTAGACATTTTAAGGACATCAATACATTTTCCAAAAACCAGATATGAATGCATAGATAGAAAGAGCATAAAATTTTGGAAAGAGCACAAATTTTGGAAAATTCTCTTTTTTGGATCAATCAATTCGTCAGGAGCTATCCTTCAACATTTATGTGCATTAAAATCTACAATATGGTTTAAGAGCACAATCAAAGTAAAAGAAGACTTTGCAAGGAGTAGGAGAATTTAATGCTAGAAAACCATGTCAAGGCATCAAATACAATTGTATGAGTATTGGTTACTCTACATTTGTCGTGTGATAAGCTGAACACGTGCATGCACGCAAAGCAGGCTATTTATTCAACTGTAGCAACAAGTAATCATTCACCAAGAAGAAAAACGAAGATCGCCTTTAATAAAGCTTTATATGCCTCTTTTTGTAAGTTCCTTCTTATCGAATTCGTCTATTTTTCTGAAAAATAACTTTCATTTTAAAAATACGATAACATGGAAAACTCTAGTAGAGATGAGTTATCATTTTAGTGAAATCACACACACATACACACCCTCCCCCCCATTATCTAACTTCATTTGCAAATACAAAACGGGAGAATTAACAGAAGGATTAAAGGATTTGTCTTTAGGACAAAATTGATGTGAAGATTCTCACTCTAGCAAAAAAAAAAGAAGATTTCTCCATTGCTCAAATCCATGTGAAATTACGATTGATAGATACCTGCAACAAAGAGTTTTGCAATGTTTCCACTCTTCTCTTTTCCTTAAATACTACTGACACGTAACTAACATTTCATGAGCTTTACTTCAGGACTTCAACGTCATAAGACCTCTGCTGATACAGAAATGACAAAATACAATTTCTCGGTAGTGTGTTTCTGTCATTTAAGCCATACAGTCAGTGAAACTTTGTATAGATATACAGAGTGCTTGGATTTCCTAGGGGAAAATAAATGAATCAGAAAATATACATTTCAGCAAACATCTGGAAATTTGCTTGTATAACTGAGTACAGCAATGGAGTTTGCCCCCATTGGAGTACTACACTTGTCCAGCATGTACTATGGGTGGACAGAAGACAACATCCTCCCTGGGTTCGTATCCCTGACAAACGCCTAGAGACAGCAGTTTCTGTGCTCACTGCTAATACAAGATTTTGTGTCACAGAACAGAAATTAGCATGCCAGTGTCACAAAAACATCCCTTTGAAGTAATCATCGTACTCTTCCTGGCACCCCGATAGCTGGGGAGCCACAGTTCCCCCTTTTGATGGAGGTGATGAGCTGCCACTGCCTGCATAATAAACACAACACAATAATCCAGCTAATTCGCCTTAGAAAAACCATTTTGGCATTGCCTCTAAATCTAACGAAGAGTAGCGCAGACTTACTCTTCCTTTTATATCTTAGTTTGTCATCAGCATCAGACTTTGCTTCATGTCTCCTTTTCTTGAGGGTTCCTGGGTTTTCTTGGGGTTCTTCAGATCTGTATGTGTGGAGCCAAAGTTCAATTATATTACCAAAATTCCATCTCAGAATGTGCACTTTCCAATCAAGACAGTTAGTCTTGACCACGTAGCAAACTTTCTTCCGTGTAAAAATTCCATGTTACTACAAGTCAGCACTTCTGTAAAGCTCGACAAATTTGAAAGCAAACGCATGTCACCTTCGTTGTTGTTTGTTCTCTCTTTCTTGTTGTAGCAAAGACTTCTCGCGAGCTTTCTCCCTTTTATAGTTAAGCTTATCTGCACATCTGGGAAAAGTGAAGAAATGACAAATATTACTTTGAGATTTTTTTGTCAGAATCAAATATTCATGTTAAAACAAAGCTCAATAGTCATGCGATCCATCTTAAGCAGTCTTCAAATCCAAGGTACTCATCCCAACCACTCCAGCAACATTTTCCCTACCTTAGTGCTATGGCCCCAAAAGATTCAACCAGAGTCTAACCAGGGGTAGTTACCTGAGGATGATAGGATGGGGTCAGGACACAACCAACATGGGTGTCTTAACGATGACAGTTACCACAAAAGCACAAAAGCAAGGGTACACAACAATTACCAACTGCAAGATTGTCAAACAACTAACCCGAACAAAGGATCAATTCCCTATCTATAATCTCAGTATATACATCCTGAAATGATGTGAATAGAATATATCTAATCAAGCTCACACATCCTGAAATAGCTGGACATCCAGATTTAAAAAGATTCTAGAGTCGCTTCAGGTATTCAGGAATCAAGGATTTCAATTCACATTGCTACATGAAAATCCACATAGGTACCAAGCGGATGTACAAGTTGAAAAACAAATCCGATGGCAGTCTTAATAATTATAAGGTGAGGCTCATGGTCAAAGGACAAGCTCAGGCAAAGGTTTTGGATTTACATGAGACCTTTGCCCCAACAACAAGGATGGCAACCATACAAGCAGTCATTGCTTTGGTTGACCATCATGGATGGTCAATTTTACAAATGGGCATCAAGTTTGCATTTTTAAATGGGATCTGAAGGAGGAGGTATCTGTGGAGCAACCGGATAGGTTTCACGTCCAGGTTCATGTGAAAAGATATGCAGACTTAGAAAAGCTTCATACAAGCTGAAAGATGCCCCCAACCAACATATCGATGACTTACTTCAATGAGATTGGCCAATCTTGAAGTCCATCGGATGCAAATCTGTACCTCCTTTTAGAGGGGAATAAACAAGTAATTATAATCATGTATGTTCGTGATTTGATATTACAGATGATCACAAGGGATAGATTGTACATATACCTAGATGAGTCCAGGAACATGCCCAAACTCATCCTCTAAAAACACAACATAGTGCAGTTTCAGTCTCATGATAGTCACTCATAAGGTTGAAAACCATAAACTCCATCACGCATCGTAGACCAAGGGTGTATAATTTTGAGATAATTGACTTAGGACTCTCCATTACTTCCTTGGGATTGAAGTCAAGAAAAAGGAGCACATCATTCTTGACACGGTTCCAAGTAGAGGACTGCAAGGAAGGGTGACACAGATGGAGGTGGGGGATAAGCTAAGTGCGCAGATGGAGGTGGGGGATAAGAGATACATCTCAGTTGGTGGATGCTAGTAAGTATCGACAGTTTGGAATAACCGACCTAGACATCCCTTTTGTCGCTGAGGGTCTCTATGTGTTCTCATCAAAACCAAAAGAGGAGCATTCAAAAGTAGGATTATGGGTGCTCAAGTACTTGACAGGTACAATAATATACCCGACCACGTATCTCTTTTCCCGATGAGGGAGGATCACTTGAAAGTAGGATTAAGGGCCCTTCCAAACCCCACAGTGGCTGGGTAATCCATAGTGCCCATGCAGCGGTCAATTCAGTTCTGATCTGCTCCCCAAACGGTTTCCCAGGGTGCTGCCCAGATGGCAGCCAACTCTTGCTCCATATCTGCCCACATGGCAGGCCACATGCTGCATACATGGCAGACTCGAGCCCTAATCATTTTCCAGGTGTCATTCCCCATTGTCCTCATATGGGGGCTCACATAATTGACCCTCATACTCTGATATCATATTCCGCATCTGAGCTATTAGAAAGTCGGTGCAGTTTAGGAGACTCCGACCTAGCATTTAGAGAGCTACAAACCAAAAGATATGTTGGACACACGATCTCTTGTCAAAGCATAGGTCCCAATGAATGCAGTAATATGTGAGCACAAATCACAAAAACTGGAGGACAGGATTTTAGTGCATATCCCAAGAGGAAAATCAGATGTTATGTCCTAGAGGTAACTTGGTTATGGTATGAGTGAGGGTTGCTCCCCTGCACAAAGCATATATAACCGAAAGAAAACAGCTACCATAACAAATACGAACATTTGCTACTGGTCACCTTGATGTGGAGCTTCTTACATAAGAAGCTTCTCTGTCACTACTTCAAAGTAGAAGCCAGAGAGAGATCCACCAATTTAGCACCAGCACACAATTCTCTTTACAAAAACATTCTATTAGAAAACCTGGAAAAGAAATGTGAACACAGGAACCTTTTCTCCAATTACTTTATATAAGAACACAACATGCTCTTTTGCACCTATAAACCAAGGCAATCAAATTAAATAGCTTCAAGAAAGACACACGCTAGCTTTATATCTTAGTTCATGCAATGCATTACCCAGCGCAGACTCTCAATTTAACTAGTGCCTGCTTGCTTTGCCCCGCCTCTTTATATGCAAAGTTGACCTGCCACAAAGTCCCATCCATGCCAATAACACTTGCATCATATTGAGCAATATAATAAAACAAAAATTTCTACAGCCCAAAGGGCCTACTTTGGTCCTTTTTGGGGGCAAGAAATAAGGCCTAGTTGTGGTATGTTGGTTACAGCAAAGACGTTTGTGAGTCTATTGGATATTACAGAGCACCACATAAAGCTCACCAAGACATGCCTCATAACTTGAAAGTCCCTCCTTAGCATCACATCTCTTATTGCCACATACAAATTGACCTGAAGAAAACACAACCACCAAAGGACAATCATTAGTACGTAAGGTGCTAAGGTTGAGAAAATACTATTTTACAACTATCTATTCATTGTTAAACAGTTCTTTTATTCTACCTTGTCCATTAAACATTCCTGTAATCAGGATACGCATCTTACTATCATCTTTCATCTTCTTTACAGATCACATTAACAATCACTTTTCCAGATTGTTCGTCATTGTGCAATTTAACTGGCATTTTGATGTAGCGTACACTTAGATGCTATATATGGCACATATCATTATGTAGGTGTGTTCGTCATTGTGCAATTTAACTGGCACTTTGATGTAGCGTACACTTAGATGCTATATATGGCACATATCATTGTGTAGGTGGAGAGGAAATATATGTTGGCACGCCCAAAGAGCACCAGGTGCAGGGGCCCCAATCACCCCAAAAGAGCCGGCTGGGATTATAGGAGGGTCTTCAATCAATGCCATCTATTCAAGGATCCCCAATTGACATGATTGTATGTGGGACTAATTGAGCCCCTTAATGCCACACATCACAAACGCATTTTTACCCTGTTACAATTACGATGCCACATGAGTAAGGGAATCAGCATATTCCAGCAATAAATGTGGAGTGGGTACAGAGCTTCTCCAATAGTTAAGTTGAATCTTCCTTAAATTTCAATGCTCATGCCATATTGCATAGTTACCAGGGAACGGGAACGTCCGGAAATTCAGGGGAATGGGAACCGGAACAGAAACGGGCACCGGAACGCCACATCATACACGACACGTCATTATATGACATAAAACTATGTTAGAAAATGAAAGAAACTAACATTTTACAGATTTAAACTTTCTATATAAGCTCTAAAATACCCAGTTAAAACTTTCAAACAGCCAAAAAAAAAAAAAAAGAGAACGTTCTGGGGCTGTTCCGGTTCCGGCTTGCTTCCTGGAACGGCATTCCCACGTTCCAGGAAGATGGAACTCCATTCCCTGGTAACTATGCCATATTAGTGGATATCTCTGACAGCACGAAATGCAAATGATAGAATCGCATGCCTCTTTTGAGACCATGGGTTACAATATTCTGTTTTGTGCCACAAAGTCTTGACATTTAAAGAGAGCAAAGTTCAGTACGAAGTAGTCTATCACAAAGCTACACTATGCAGCCATCCTTCATCTCTTAAAAAATTAAGGCTTGCAAGTTGCAAATTGAGGGCTATCACCTCATTAAAACTGATTTTAAGGCTGATTCATGGTAAGGCAGTTTTTTGTGATCATTTGAACACCCCATATTACTGATAATCCAAGTGGGACGGTTTGGTATTATACACAATACCAAGCAAAACTGAATTCAAAGGGAGTCAAAGGTACTCACGCATAATAGATACATAAACGTGTAATTGCCTGGCCCAGATACTCAACAATCCCTGCGAGCTAACAGAAAAGCGGCCATCAGGCCACATGGCAAATCACAAGTCATGTGTCTCCCCCTATCCTGCTGCATTATCCCTTCACAGTTTTGCTGCTGCACTAGCACCTTCACCCTACACTCTGTTCCATGCAACAACCTGCTTCTCTCCTCTTTCTAACATCTCTTGTTTCACATTTATGCCTTTCCTCACTTTTCTTAGCCCTTAGCCTCTACCAAGTTTTTCACATCTTCCAGACTCTTCTTGGGACAACAGCCAACAAATCTGAGACCACGTAAAAAAGTCCTAACAATCATGACATTGTAGCACATGCAAGATGGCAAGTATTTCAACCCCGTGCTCAAACCTGTCCTCAACATAGAGCATACCTCAATCATGTCTAGTTTATCACCCATTTCTTGCTCAAGTCAATTGAGCCAGCTAAAGGACTTGACCCAACGTAGTGCAGGGTGGACATATGATGGTTACCTGTTAGAAAAGACCCAACAGAGGGTACGCACAGCGGAAGACTTATAGTAATGCCCAGGAGCTCACACAGTGTGCGTGTGGGGTGTGGAATCACAAACTTCTTAACTTATGTGCAAAAAATAGATGTGCAGACTCATCAATAGACAATGAACCAGCCAGATGGAGAAACCACCAAAATAATATATTTCCGTCCAAAACTATGGACACAAATACAAAAGAGATAGATCCAGAGTCCCACCAATGGTGTGGTCCTCTGATCTTACCACAAGGTCCTTCTCCTATCTGCCAATTATCTCTAGACTCGAGCCCGCGTGCTCCACCTCGAGCATCTGTAGACTTTCCATCCAGTGTGTTCTTCTCCACCTTACTGCCTGTGAATCAGCCTAGGTGGGCAGCCCTTGCCAAGCTTTGTCTGCAGCACACAGGTCCCCTTGGTCCTCCTGAATGTAGGCCCCAAGATAGCTGTTCCACTGCTCC
The DNA here is from genome assembly GCF_047967505.1 of Dipteris shenzhenensis. Classification (NCBI taxonomy): domain Eukaryota; kingdom Viridiplantae; phylum Streptophyta; class Polypodiopsida; order Gleicheniales; family Dipteridaceae; genus Dipteris; species Dipteris shenzhenensis. The sequence continues at coordinate 35,752,514 of NC_141619.1, forward strand.
AACCTGCTTGTGAATGGCTGCTCCAAAAGATGATGATCTCAGCAACCTTCTGCCCTAGAAGACAGTCTAGGTTCAGCCTCTTCCTAGAGCTAAGTCTGCAGCAACACCTCTCTCCTTCACTTCCTATGTAGAGGCCCAAGGCTGGTGGATATGCTGCTCCTTTCTGCTCCTCCCAAAGCTGCTTGGCTGGATGCTGGATGTAAAATGAGGCCTGAGGCCTCTCCTTTTATAGGCCCCCAAGGGGGCTGGAAAAAACCGACCAGCCTGCCTCATACTGGCCGACCAGTCTGCTGCTGGCCCAGCCCTTAAAGGCCTCTAAAACTGGGGCCCTTTGGCCCAAACTTCTAGGGCCTTTGGCCCTCCAATTAAGGCAAGGGCCCAGCCCTATATAAGGCATGCCACTGCCTACTAGCAGCCCCATTTGCTGCCCCACCTGGCCTCCATGTGGCCGACCCAATCTGCTGGTCTGCCCCGCCCTCTGCTAGGCTATCTCCAGCCACGTGTGCAGCGCCGTACACATCCGTACTGCTGCTGACATCAGCACGCCTTTTACCTGGGACACCCCGCCATGTCTGCTGTTCCAGATCCACCTCTTCCAGGCCAGATCCTGATGCTGAATGCCTCGTCATCTGCTCCTGTTGTTGGCGCCATCTGTTGCAGCCACCTTGACTACAGGTGTGTTCCCTTAGCTGGCTGCCCACATGACAGCCTGTGTGCTGCCCATGTGGCAGCCCCCTCTCTCTCTCTTCTCTGGGCATCTTCTGCCCTAGGTCTCCCTCCCCCATGCTCTCCTCATATGGGGGCTTACAGATGGGGAGGTGACCATTCCAACATTACCATGAAAGCCACAAAAAAGCGCCAAAAGGCTTATACATACCCAAAAATCAAAGTTTCATTACATGCAATTTCTGAGAACTGGTTGTAAATGCCTTTTATGTATAATACATGGAAACATTACCAGCACGACCAACCGGAAATACGTCAGATCAGAAATAAGATAAAAAAGCACACATCTCTCACCAAAATTATAATGGCTAGCAACATCCATAGACAGCAGCAAAAGTTTGCTTTCCACAAATCTGTTACCTTGCCTTATTGCAACATCTGGCTTCCCCTTATTGTCTTTCCCTTATTGCAAGATTTGATTTCAATTCATACCATGCAGATACAGCATGTCATCCCCTTAAGAATACCACATCACGCCACTCCCAGGACCCGCATCCATTTGGTATAAACTACCCTAGGGCTAGAGCTTTTATTAGTTATTTATGAAAAGTTGACAAAGAAAATCAAGCATAAGAACAAAGAAATGAATGAATGTATACCACAAACACAAGGAAAGATATTAAAAGCACCTTTTCCAGAAATAACCTCCTTCTCTACTCGCCACCTTAATCCAACCTGTCCAAAAAAATATTTCCAGTTTAAATGTCTAGAACTAGTAAATGCATACACGTCTAGCTTGCATACATTGAATCAAACGAGTCTCTTTGCCAGTAAAATCTTATTTGCTATGTTCTGATTGTTAAATCAGAAAGGTACTTCTTGTTTCGTTGATATATAAATTTTATCTTCCATCATTGCTATAGTGAACGCTAATACCCTGCCTCCATCCCTCCCTTCCCCCCCCCGCCTCTCTCTCTCTCTCTCTCTCTCTCTCTCTCTCTCTCTCTCTCCGTGTCAAGTCTCTTGTTGTCGATGGTCCAAAATATGCTCAAGAATAAGGAGAACATAATCATCTTCGATTTCTGGAACTGCTTCATCACCTGAAATGTATGTCTTTAACCAAGAAATATGAAATGTCGGATGGATTTTACCCCATGGTGGTGGTAATTCCAATTTGTAACTTAAGAGTGAATGATTCTTGATGATCTAGAAATGTCCATAGTATCTTGGTTGCAACTTAGGAAACACAGACTTGACCGTCTTGTAATGGCGTGGGGCTACAAATAACAGCACCATGTCACCCGTTTCAAATTCAAGGTGACGTCTACGTTGGATCGCGGACCGTTGATACCACTCTTGCGCGTTTCGCATATGATCCCTGACTTGGAGTAGAATATATTGCATTTCTTGAACCAATTGATCAACTAGGGCCACTCGATGTTTAAGTACAACATTAGTTGGTATGATCGGATTGTGTCCATAAGCTTCTTGGAATGGAGTCATGTTGATGGCACTATGAAAAGAATTATTATAAGCAAACTCTCGGAGTGGCAGATACTCTTCCCAAGCTGCTAAGCATGACTGAATATAATGTCGGAGCATTTCTTCCAAAACTTGGTTGACTCTTTCAGTTCGGCCATCTGATTCTGAGTGGTAGGCTGAACTGAACAGTAGAGTTGTACCCAAGGATTCGAAAGGAGAAGTCTAAAAGTGACTGGTAAACTTAGGATCTCTGTCGGTGGAGAGGATGTTCTTGGGCAATCCATGGTGGCTGAAGATATGTTGTATGAAGAGTTTGGTGATGTCCGGAGCTTGGGCACTGCTTTTGCAAGCAACAAAATGTGCCATTTTGGACAATCAATCAATCAACAATTACCATAATTTGAGTGTTACCTCTAGATGATCGTGGTAGTGTTGTAATAAAATCCATGGAAATACTTTCCCACCTTTCAGTTGAAACTACAAGAGACTGAAGAAGCTTGCTTTCATTTGTTGACAAGATAAGCAAGACGTAACCATTTTGATGACGTCACTTTTCATCTGAGTATGTTGCACTGAGTAACCGATAAGTTTTGTTAATGCCGGGATGTGCAGCATAAGGAACTATATGATGCTCTTTTAACAAAAGACGTCGAACATCCTTGTCATGTGGTACACAAACACGATCTTGATAATACAGAAGGTCGTCTGTATAAGAATAGGATGAGAAGATCTTCCGTTTTGACGTAGAAGGTTGATCTCAAAAGAACTTGTACTGTTGTGCCGAATTCTTTATCCTGGAGATACTCCCTTTGAAAGAATTCTAAACATCCACAGATAATGTAGAGATTACCATAGCCGAGGCTAGAGGTAACCTGCTAAGAGCATCTGCAACCACATTGCGTAGTCTTGGAATGTACTTAATGGTCATGTGAAAGTTGGCCAGAAACTCAACCCAACGTGCTTGATGAGCATTCATTATTGGCTGAGTAGTCATATATACTTTAGAGAATAATGGTCTGTCTTTACCACCAAGTCGGCTCCCATGAGATAATGTTTCCAAGAGCGGTAAGCATGTACAATGGCAAGGATCTCCTTATCATAAACCGAGTATTTGGTTTGGATATCGGAATGTTTATGGCTGTCAAAAGCAATAACTCTGCCTTCTTGCATCAAGACTGCTCCTGTAGCGATGTCAGAAGCATCTGTCATGACCTCAAACAGAAGGTTTGGGTCAGCAATAGATGTGGTAGTGAGCGCTTGCTTGAGTTGTTGGAAACTATACTCTGTTTCGGGAGCCACTGGAAAAATGCCGTGCTTTTCGAAGCTGCAATCTCGAAAAACTGAGACCTTTGTATGGTAGAAGTTTGCCAAAGAGAAAAGAGCGGACTTCATGAACATTCTTAGGAGTAGGCCAATTTCGGATTACCTCGACCTTCTTAGAATCCACAGAGATGCCTTGGGCTGAGATAACATGTCCCAAATATTTGAGTTAAGTTTTGAAGAACTCACTCTTCTCAACGTTGATGTAGAGAGAATTGGCGCGGAAAACTTCAAAAACTTGGTGAAGATGTTGATTGTGCTCATTTAAGAATCTGCTGAAAACAAGGATGTCATCAAGGTAAACGATGACGAACTTGTTGAGGAAAGGCCTGAAGATATCGTTAATTAGTGTCATGAATGTGGCCGGAGCATTGTTTAACCCAAAAGGCATGACCAAACATTCATAGTGTCCATACTTTGTTCGAAAAGCTGTCTTGTACTCATCGCCTTCTCATATGTGAATTTGAAGATAACGTGAGCGAAGATCAATCTTTGAAAAGTGTGTTGCGTGCAGAAGTTGATCAAAGAGGTCATCAATGCGAGGCAATGGATACTTGTTTTGCTAGTGAGCTTGTTGAGGACTCGGTAGTCGATGCAGAGGCGCATGGACTTATTCTTCTTTCCACAAGTAGTACAAGAGATCCAAAAGGGCTTCGACTAGGCCTAATGTGACCTTTGTCGAGTAGTTCGATCACTTGTCTTTGGATTTCTTCATTTTGTGTGTAAGAAACCCGATAAGGAGATTTCGACGGTGGGTTACTTCCTTAGAGTTCAATTGGATGATCCACTGGTCGTCGAGGTGGTAACTGCTTGGGCAATTCCCGTGGAAAAACATCCAAATAAGGCTGGAAAAAAGGCTGGTTGAGGTACTCAGGAGGATCCTTTGTCGGTGTCTCCTCAACTGCCGTCACCACTAGACATGCAATCTTCACTTGGCATTTACGAGCCCACTTCTTAACTTCTCAGGCGGAGGCAACTGGATTTGAAGAAGCGTCCCTAGAATCAATTAACTCGATAAGTTTTCCCTCGTGGACAAACTAGATTGTATGGCTGTAAAAACTGATTGATAAATCATAGTCGTAGAGCCACTGTTGTCCGAGGATGATATCGTACCGGGAAAGAGGCATGATGTCAAAATTCAACTTGTCCGTATAATGTTGGATGCGAAAGGACAGATTTTTTACCATGGTGTTGCACAAGAAGGTAGTTTCATTAGCAAGTTCGATCTGATAGTCCTTGGAACTAGGACTAGAGGTCAACCAAAGTCTTTCGCCCATAGAACTAGCTAGGAAGTTATAAGAATAGCCACTGTCGATGAGAATAGTGACCGTTGTTCCACGAATCGCTCCTTGGACGCAAAGTACTTGAGTGTCCAGGGAAGGTTCGGGATTGCTGGCAAGGCTCATGTGAATGGTATTTGCCATTCGAACAGCTTTGCCTTTCTTGTCTTATGTGGGAGTGGCATCTTCTGTCTAGGAAGTGCTAGGTTCCATATTTGAATTTTGCTTGTGTCGCTTTGGACAATCGAACCATCTATGGTCACCAGTGCAGATGGTACAAAGTTCTTTTGTGCTGGAGATGTTCTTCTTGTCAAAGGTCGCATCGAGCACCCTTGGCCGATGTATAGTTCTGTGATTTGATTCTGAAAATCTATAATGCGCTCTGGGTAAGCAATAGCGCCAACGGTGGTGGTGATATATACTTTGCGGACATCAATGAGTAACAAGGGATTCTGAGATGAAAGCATGGAGGCAATCTTCATCAGTCAAATGGTCAATCTCCAGCACCTATGTGGTGAACTGGGAGATGTAGGAAGACAGGGAGCCCATTTGCTCCAATTGTCGAAGTTTTGAGCGTGCTTGAAAGTCCGCATTGGCAGGTATGAACTGCTTACGGAGCACGTATTCAAAATGTTCCCAAGTTAGCACACTTTTGCTGTCCTTTAAGTGCCGTTGCCACCAAAGAAAAGCTATAGGAAAGCTGCCACGGCAATCTTCTTGCCTTTAGTGAGGTCAATAGTGTCAAAATACATGCGCATTTTGGCGAGCCACTGGTCAACTGTTTAGCGATTCCGCTGACCAGTGTAGGGTTCCAGTAGTTTTATGTCAAACGTTTTCTATCTCTAATGGAATCGGGTCCACATAGTTGTCGGGCGGCATCTCGTCATCCTCTGTATGTGTGGTACTGCTAGAATCATGGAGTTGCTGGACTTTCCAAACCAAATTAGAAATGTTGTCCTTAAGTTTAGAAATTTGAAGTTGAAGTAATGCTTTGCCATGTATATTTGCTTTAGGGAACTTTTTAGGATTGAAATCGCTAATCTCCGGAGAGGTTGGACGCGAGCGGTTCGACACCTCTGAGGTCCCTGTGAGAAAAGCATGAGATTGTGCTCTAGTTTGTAACCATTCTTGGAGGAAGATCCGGGCTGCTCCCTGAGATTGCTCATGCTGGATGGGACAGGCGAGGCAAGATGGAACCACTCGTGGAAATCTGGC